>NC_089845.1:116879955-116934955 GCF_035609145.1 Eleutherodactylus coqui
AACCGGGGCTCACTTGTTTCGGCCCGCCCCCACCCTGCGGTGTATGGCGAACCGGGGCTCACTTGTTTTGGCCCGCCCCCACCCTGCGGTGTATGGCGAACTGCGTCTCACTTGTTTCGCCCACGAAGTTTGTATTTGTGTATATTTAATCACCAGTAGGATGTCTTATTCAGCCGTTTTAATGTATTTTATATCTAGATCTGGTCTCAAGGCTCCTTGATGGCAAATGTCTCGTCTGTACTGATATGATGTATCATTAAATAATTAGCTGTAATTGGCATTCAGGATCTTGGAAAAGCTGGAGGACAACCCCCATGGGAACTGTAATGGCTACCATTCGATGTCTTGACATCACAGCTGATGTCACGATCTGGGTACATATAATGTAGTATTTTACGGGTTGCTATTATGACAACGCTGAAGTAGTTTAGGTTTATTATTTCACCGCTTTTTCACAATATACATTATACTGGGGCGGTATTAATTTTCAGACAACGTTGCTGTAAGATGGCTTCTTCTTTGCAGGACAACTTGTAGTTTTTTTTTTATTAGTACTATTTTAATCCATTTAATACTTTCTGATGACCTTTTATTCCTGTTTTGGGGAAATTAGATGAACAGAAAGTGGCTGCTTTGGCTTTTTTTTTTTCTTTTTAAGGCCGCTTTTACAGGGGTGACAAAATCGCACAATTTTCTCCCAATGTGACAGTTGTACAATTCGCACGTGTGTGAAGCCCAGGCTTTCCAAGGAGTTCCTTCACACTAGAGACGTTTTGAAGGCTGCTACATTGTAAGAAAAAAAATCACGGCACGCTGAATTTTGCCGATTTTTGATGTTTTGTAGCCCATGTTTCTTTTTGAAGTCTTCCTATGTGTTGCAACGCACGAAATTGTGGTTTTCTTGCGGTGCAATGCAACTTTTATATTAGGAAGTCCTACTGTTTGTTCCTAAAATAGGCCCTAGCTGCATTAAAAAAAACACATTACATTACCTAACCAATCAGAGCCAGCGCTTTCTGGAGGCGGGATTTTTGAACCCCCTGACCAGGAAGCGCTGGCTAAAGACTATAAAAGTGCGGCGGAACTGTCGGAGGAGAAATGTGGCGGAGCGGGCAGTGCCTGTTAGGTAATGTATTTATTTAATTTTTTTTTTAATGTAGCCAGGGCTTATTTTCAGGGCAGGGTTTATATTTCAAGCCCCCCTGAAAATCTTGGCAAGAGCGCTACAAAGGTGCGATATCACCGCAAACAATGCAGCAATCTCGCACAGAGCACAGTTTTTTCTCGCGGTGATATCGCTGTTGCTCGTGTGAAGGAGGCCTAGCGCAGTTTTTGCTGGGCTACAGAATGTAATGTTTTTCTAGCACATGTTATTACGATGGGGCGATACCAATAATGTGAAACTTTTTTATCAAGGTTTAAAGAGGTTGCTTTATCTCAGCGTTTGGCTGAAATGGGAAGCGATTGGTGTTTCCCAACCATGTGACCGGGTGTCACAGAAACGGCCAGGACGGCAGCCATATGCTGCTTAACGTGACTCCCATTGAAGTGGATGGAAGTTAAGGAACTGGCATTCCTTGGTGCGCTACAGGGTCTTAGGAACACTGGGGGTTATGGAAACTGTGTAGCATGCCACGCAGTGAGACGGGGGGGGGGGGGTTATGGAAAGGGTGTAGCATACCATGCAGTGAGACGGGGGGGGGGGGGGGTGTGTTATGGAAAGGGTGTAGCATGCCATGCAGTGAGACCGGGGGGGGGGCATTATGTAGAGGGTGTAGCATGCCACGCAGTGAGACCGGGGGGGGGGGGATATTATGGAAAGGGTGTAGCATGCCACGCAGTGAGACGGGGGGGGGGATGTTATGGAAAGGGTGTAGCATGCCACGCAGTGAGACGGGAGGGGGGATGTTATGGAAAGGGTGTAGCATGCCACGCAGTGAGACGGGGGGGGGGGGGATGTTATGGAAAGGGTGTAGCATGCCATTCAGTGAGACGGGGGGGGGGGGGGTATGGAAAGGGTGTAGCATGCCACGCAATGAGGGGGGGGGTATGGAAAGGGTGTAGCATGCCACGCAATGAGGGGGGGGGGGTATGGAAAGGGTGTAGCATGCCACGCAATGAGACGGGGGGGGGGGGGGGATGGAAAGGGTGTAGCATGCCACGCAGTGAGACGGGGGGCGGTGGTGTTATGGAAAGGGGGGTAGCATGCCACGCAGTGAGATGGGGGGGGGGGGGGGTATGGAAAGGGTGTAGCATGCCACGCAGTGACACGGGGGGGGGGGGAGGTTGGAAAGCGTGTAGCATTCAGTGTAGCATTCAATGCATTGACACATGGGAGGGAGGGGGTTGGAGATGGTGTAGCATGCCATGCATTGAATTGGGGGGGGGAAGGGTCCCATGTTGTGAGGGGGGAGGGGGTCCTCTCTGACTAGTCGATGAGGGTCTTGGCTGGATGACCTTATTGAACTCCCTTCTAGGGTCATAGTAGATGGGATTTCTAGGCTGCACTGTTGTGCTATGGATTGTGATGCTGTCCATTATAATCGGGGGTCCCTGCAGGGGGGTATTGTACGTTCCTTATTGTGTGTCGTTGGCAGCGCTGACATAATGTTCCAAGTGTTCACATCATTGTATGAGGCCTCAGGAAGGAACTGACCGAGCTCATGGGGGGACGCGGATCCAATGTATTGTTTATGCCGACTGAGAATCCGTTACTGTCTGCAGGGAAATGTGGAATTGTTCTTCCAGCGATGGACTCTGCGGCGCACGGGAGCCGATCTGCGCTCATGGCTCCTGGAAGCAGGGCTGCGGGGTCGGAGGCGGTTTTAGGGAGAGTTTGTGAAAATATATATATTGACTCCAACTCTTTTCTATATCCGTAACATAATAATCCTGATGTTGCTTTTCGCTGGAGTGAATTTATTACTAATTGTCCATGAGATGTTTATGAAGAAGCTGGAGACAGAGTGGAAGAAGAGGAGTCGGAAGTTTGGCGCACTGACTGCACAGCGCCGCTTCTCAGCCGCCTTCATAATTAATTACATTCGGTCTCGCTGGGAAGAAATGTTTGTTTTCTGTGGGTTAGATCTGAAGAGTATGTGGATGGGATCACCGAGATTTACTGCCCCGCATAACGGTGCTCTACGCTGGTCTGTAAGTAAATCCCGGCGTGCCGTTTGGAGCCATCGGGGTAATATAGGATGCACAGTCCCTTCTGCTGTATAAATGGGCCTTATGCTGTTGGTGGAGTCAGCGGAAATAGGAAGATGGAGCAATACCGCTATAGCACCACCTGCTGGAAGGCAGCATTCCTGCAAATAAATGTTAGACTTTTTAGTCTTTTAACAATGCCTGGGAATTGTAAGCCAAAGCCAGAATAACCATACACAGACAGCAGCTGTTTTGGGGTGTTGTAGGCTTCTGGCTTGAGTAGTGAGAGGCCTATATATGTGGGTTAGGAAAGGGTATCATTTCTCCTTAAGGAGAGCACTTGGAAGGTGTGTGAGGAGACTTGTAAGGCCATCCATGCTCCTGGGAAATATGCAAATGAGAAGATAGAATTATACCTCAGCAGCGCCACCTATTGGACGGCAGCCGTCTAGGAAATATGCGAATGGAAAGATGGAACAATACCCAGTCATTGTAACACTTATTTAAAAAGTTTGATACAGGCTTGCAGGAATGCTGCCTACCAATAGGTGGTGCTACAGAGGGAGATATTGTCCCATATTATCGATTTGCGTATTTCCCAGAGGAGCATGCATGGCCTTATAAGTCTCCTCACTCACCTTCTAGGTGCTCTCCTCAAGGAGAAACAATACCTTTCCTGACCCCTGTATTTTACGGACGCCACGCAGCCACTATGGGCTATGAGGCTATCCACATCCCTGTTTATTCACACGAACCAATAATCCGTGTTAAGAAAATCGCTGCATGTCCTATTCTCATGGGACGTGCAGTGTGTATGGTCTGCGTGGACAGCAGTGTCTTCCAGTATGGCCGCAGCTCTTCCTCATCTACGACAGGCACATGGGGCATTAATAGGGTAAGACAATTCCCTGATTCTGAATTGGCCGGTGCTGCTGACGTGAGCGCCTCTGGCTATTTGGAAAGCAGCAAACTACCTCACACTACTCATGTGCCATGTGCGTCGGCTAGTCGCAGAACTGCTGCCGACTTCTTGGACGACCAAAGAGGGACCCCAGAACCAGTGGATCCACAATTGGAACAGCACAAACGAAGGGTGGTGGGTAATATTACTCCCCCCAACCGGGGCATATAGTTCCCCAGGAACGGAGGACCACTTTAATTGGCACTCTGTTAGAAAAACATGGCTTCCGGGAAACATCACCACTCAGTTATGTATAGTATTGCAAATCAACATCAATTATTTGGGAAGAGTTGCAATACCAGGCATGGCCTGCGGACAAACGTGGCGCTGTTTTTGGAAGAAAGCAGCTAGGTTTTATGCAGCTTATTTAACTTTTATCTTTGCAAGGGTTTTGTACTCAAGGCTGTACAGGGAGATCTTGCCAGCTCTTCTAATCAATCATCTTCTAGTTTTCAGACTCGTTTAACAGTAAATGAATAAATATCCTCCATGTGTAGAAATAACAAGTCTATACTCTTCTCCCTCAGCTCCCACATATCCCTATGGCAACTTTGGGTCTTCCCTTATGCTTACAAGCTGCAGCAGCCTAATGCAGAACATCACCAGCTACTGCAGCCAATTACAGTGCTCTGCTGCCGCAG
Source organism: Eleutherodactylus coqui (assembly GCF_035609145.1). Lineage (NCBI taxonomy): Eukaryota > Metazoa > Chordata > Amphibia > Anura > Eleutherodactylidae > Eleutherodactylus > Eleutherodactylus coqui. Next base: position 116,884,708 of record NC_089845.1, read on the forward strand.
TCTGTGACGTTGCATACGAGAGCTGCTGCAGCCTGTAAGCATTGCATCACAGCGTAGACCCAGAGCGGTGGCATACGGGGGATGGGAGAGGCAGGGATACGCTTGTCTGTTATTTTTACACATTATAGCAACTGGGGGGTATTGAGCTCACAGGATCGCCATGTTGCTCGCACCTCAGTCATCCCTGTCTAGGCCAGAGTTGTGCTAAAACGTAAATCTGTATTTATTGCGGTGGTTGAACACTTTGTATTGTAAAGCGTCCCAGTTCACAGGTATATGTCAACAACAGATCTCTTACCTGGCTGGCCGCTAAATAATACATTTACTAGCAGAATGACTGCTCTACTGCCCTCTTCAGGCTATTTGTGCTGCTACACTGCTGCAACATATTTAAATGAAAATTGGTTGAATAATCCCTTAATGGGAAGACTCTGGGGTACATATATTGTATAATTCAGGGGCGTAACTATAGGGGATGCAGTTGCACCCGGGCCCAGGAGCCTTAGGGGGCCCATAAGGCCTCTCTTCTCCATATAGGGTGCCCAGTACTCTGAATAAAGCGTTATAGTTGGGGGCCCTGTTCCAGATTTTGCATTGGGGTCCAGAAGCTTCACGTTACGCCTCTGGTATAACTTATTACATTTTTTTTGGAGTAGAAGATGAAATTCCCCTCATTGAAATTCCACCATTTAATTTTGAGTTCTGTTTTGACTCTGCATTGCCGTGTTCTAAGGGCTTATTTAGACGAGCGTATATCAACCGTCATTTTTCACGGCCGGCTAATATATGCTTCCATTTGAGCAGTCGTGTACCCCCTCCCACTCACTGGCTCTCTGCCTCTCTCCTCCCCTCTGGCTGTTTGCAATGGGAGTGAGTGGGGGCAGAGCTATAAGCTACCCGCCCCCTTGCCTACAGCCTGCAATGGGAGTGGGCGGAACAGGGTGGAGCTTAGCACCGCACCGTCCCCTCCCATTGCAAACTGCGGAATGGAGAAGTGAGGCAAAGAGTCGAGAAGGGAAGGGGGACTGCTCAGATGGAAGCGTATATCAGCCGGCTGTGAAAACCCGACTGATATACGCTCGTGGGAATAAGCCCCAAGACACACAGCGGTGGCATTTTTATTTTTCTGGCAACAGAGTTATGTGAGGGTCTTTTTCCACAAAAAAAAGTAGTAGTTTTTATTGGTTCCATTTGGAGGTGCATGTAACTTTTTTGGATTGTTTTCTATTGTTTTTTTTTTTTGGAAGGAGAACAAAAGAAAAATAGCACTTCCTGTATTTTTTAAGTTATTCTGATCACGCTGCGCGATAAATAAGATACTTTCATTGCCTGGGTCGTTCTGAAAGCAGTAATATGTACTATTGTTGTACTAAGTGTTGCATTTAAAAAAAAAAAAAATTGTCTTTTAATTTGAGCTTTCATTGGACTTTTTATGACTCTATTTTTTTTAGTCTTTGAAGTGGACTTTAATATGCGATTGTTAAAACAATACACTGCATTACTTACACAGTGCATTCTACTAGGCTTCTGACAACTGCCGGAGGCGGGGTCTAATAGGCTGCGTTACATGGCACCCATTACTATCTTGTGATGACACTGTGGGGTGTTGATGGGTGACAGCAGCCCTCTCCCCCTGTCATCTGCTTGCGTGCTGTAGGGGGGGGTCTCACACGAGCGGATGAGAATTGCAGATTCCAAGATCGCCATCTGCACGGACGCTACGCGGTAATACGCAGGCATAGACTGTCGAAGTTTCACTCATGCTTGCGTGTCAGAATTGTGGATTCTGCAATCAAAAGAAAAATCGCAGCATGCTTTCTCTTACCGCGGATTCCACGCGTATGGCTCTGTTAATCTATGGATGCATTCGATCTGCAGCGCGTACGCAATTAACAGGTGAGCGAACACTGTGGAGACATTTGTAATGTGTTTTTGACATGAATGTTGCTGCCCATGTGACCACCTATTGTAACGTGCCTTGTACGTATAGATGAGCGTGACGCCCCCTACGGATGGATGTGGGCGGCCGCTGACACGTGCAGAAGTCTCCTTCCACCCGTCATCCCAGTAATCTCACGTGCCGGAGACGCTCGGTCTCTCCTCGCCTGCAGCGGTGGCTCGCACGACTCTGCAGCAGGGGGATCCCCTCATATGAAGCTACTTACATCTTCAGGTGTGATTTAGGGGGGTTTATGTCGCCCTGGCGGACCCCCTGGTGATTCTCCTCCACGTTGATGTTGTTTCTATGGTGAGATGAGAAGGAATTTCTTTAGTAGCTGCTGTATTAGACTGATGAGCTGCGGGGTGCGAAGCCTTTCTGTATACTGGTCTACGGATATACGCTTCTATGTCTGCAACCAGAATGAACGGGGATATAATCTGCTTACAATATAGTGGATTTGTCCTTAAAGTGGTTGCACAGCACCCTCCCCTTATCCCCCGCCACCCCAGTGCTCTGGTGTCCTGGTAGTCTGAGGCTTCGCAGTGAGGCCAGTAAGTTGGGCACGTGGCCGCTGAGGTTAGTGATTGGCCGCGGTGCGTCAATCCATCAGTCCCCATATAGAAGCCAAGCAAGCTTCTATGTGGGAATGTGTAAGGGCTATGTACTTATGGGGTTTACACACAGACAACCCCTTTAAGTAGAAGGGCCCTTTTACACTGGACAATAAATTGTTCAGATTTCCGCAAGTTATCGCTCAGTGTAAATGCGTGCCCCCTGACTGAACAAAGGGGGGATTCATTTGCTGCTTGTTTGGCTTCAGTTTCTGCATGCGAAAAACTGACAGACGGATCAGACCGTGCGAGCACGTCGTCATTCATTTATGCGTATAATAGTCCGTGTTTGCAGCGTATGTTTAAATCCTCTTAGTCGATATCGGTTCGCGGTACGCACTAAAAAAGGACGCATGTTGGTTTCATGCCTGGAAATAACCACAGGTGTAAGTGGCCAAAAAACCTCAATGGGCATCTAGTCGACTTATTCATGAAAAATATGTGCGTCACGTACGTCCGTGTGAGCCCCAAGTTTGCGCTTTTAGGGTACGTTGACGCGTAGCGTTTTGGGGCAGATCAACACTAAAATCCATAGCGGATTTTGATGCATTTTTTTAATCTGAGATCAACTCTGCAATTCTGTGTTGGGAGCAGAGAAATAAACGGATCCGTGTTTCTTCATTGATTTAATGCAGCTGGCAGCGGTATTCAGTAAAAAAGAATGGAACGGAAGCAAAACGACAGATTTCTAGTTTTTTGAAACTCACTGAAATCAATACAGAAAAAAAACTGCTCAGTTTATTTCTGTTTTTAATTTTGTTTCTCGGTCCCCAAAACAGATGGAAAGTCTGCTGCGAGCTACGGTCGGCCGTGGGAGCCCTATCCTGGAGAAATAAGCTAGCTGTTCCTGCTAGTAATCTGATCACTGAGTACTTCTTGCTAGTAACTCTTCACCACCACAGAGGCGCCCAGTTTCCTTTCTGCTGAGTTAGAGTTTAGGTTCTACTCCCTTAAGCGCTCCCCCATTGCGGAGGGGAGGTAACAATGCCTTGCATTGATTTTCTTGTCCAATTCTCCGTGTTGCCAAATTCCTGCTGACGTCATGGAATACATATTATATGTGTATTTAACTGATGCAGGAAAGCCTTCCCAAACTGCTGGAACGGGTGCTTGGGAGCCAGGTGAGCCACCATTGGAAGATGCCTTAATTGCCAACATGAGGAATAATAGATTTTCTTTGATCTTGGGCTTTAATAAGTAGTTGTACTTTTTCAGGACTGAGGACCCCTTGTAGCACAGACTTCCTTCTAAAATCCAGGGCTTGGAGTATTAATAGTGCAAGAGGCAAAATACTGCCCCCAGTGCACACGGGGGTCCGATAGTCTTATATATAGCTGCTCGTTGTAAGGAGAATTTATGTGTTTATCAAAGAGAAGACGGTCCCAGATCCCGTGCAGAAGTCTGGGCCCAGGAGAAACACATCAATCAGCCTGAGCTATATCAGATGATTTCTAATTTATTCTAAGGTGGTCAGAGCATATATAGCATAAATGACATCACAGCAAAAGTGTATACCTTCAATACATAATAGGCTGAAATAAAAATGATTAACATAAGTTACACCTCTTAAGGCGCTACTATAACATACAATGAGACCGTTATGAATTCAGTGAAAAGGAATGCAAGGGAGGCAGTCTGGAGATTCTTATCTTGTCTGTCTACCCCGTAATGGTATAGAAAAGTTTTCGTTTAACCCTTTAACTACTCATACTAGCAACAGGCTATATCTTTCTTAGTTTACAATCCAATAAAAGAACAATTAACTGATACATTGATCTACAATTTTCTTAACATTCCCCACTTTAGATCAATACATCAGCACAGTATAATAGTAAATACACATATAAAATGACTCTACCACAGACCCCCTGGCTACGGCCCGAAGCTTTATTACCAGGACGCCTGGGTTCACACTTCAAGACTAAGTATGTAATTATTTCATATAAAAATATTTCATTGATGCAAATATATCTTTATAAAGTTCTTCCCCCAATTGTACCCACAATTAGGCCTGCCCCCAAGAGAAGCTCGGCCTTGATTTATTATGAGATTGATGCTTCTTTCTTCATATATAAATCATTGTCCATCATGATATAAAGTCTTACTTATCGAAGTGTCCATCAGTTATTTAGAGCGATCCTCCGGTACAATCAGAGCGCACTGGAATCAAAATGTCACACTTCAAAATCATCAAAGAAAAATGGCGCTTCCTTCGTAGAACTTTTAACCATCACTTTGTCATACAAAGGTGGTCACCTGACCCAGTAAGGCATCTTGTTCTTCGTCATCTTGTATATTTTGGAACATAGTTTTGGTGATGGAAGTGTTAATAATAATAAGGTTTTGTAACAGTCCTCGAATACATGGAATACAACAACAACCACAAAGTACTAGAATGGAGGCAAATACTGACATAGAGACTAATGTGGAGTATATGACTTGTGACCAGTGTCCGAACAAGTTTTCCAACCAGTCTGTGAATGGATCGTCTATTCCAGAGTTATCAGCTAGTTCATTTTATTATGCATTTAACCCTTCCAGTGCTCAGGTATCATCAGGTGCTGTGTTATTAGGAATGAAAGTACAACAATATCCTCCAATCATTTTACAAACTCCTCCTTTTTCTGCTAGTAACATATCAAGAGCCATTCTATTTTGCCATGCAATGAGTGTAAGGTGTGTCCTAGTTGTTCCGCTAGGCCCTTGATTGCATCTCTTGTATAATTAACAAATCTCTGTTGGTTATAATATATATATGTATAATCCAGTCTACATTTTTATTCACTGTTACCCACCATGCAAGAAGAGACTCAAACCCCCTGCAGCCATCCGATTTCTCGTCCCATACTCGTCCGGTACCCCCCTTGGGACCCCGATGGGTCAGAGGAACCTTTGGGAGAGGTGTTCCTAGTTCTCCGGACACGGCCCTTGCTGTTACCCTCGGAGGTCATGAGGTATATAGGCATTATCAGTTGTACCAAGCACAATCCCGTTAGGGGCTGTACCTGGCACCTGTTCTAGGCCCGGTCACCACACAACCATCACACGTCTGTGCGTGCTCTCTGTAGCTCAGGCCATATCCCAGAGACAGCGTGCCCTTACGGTTCTCCTCTCCGCACAGCATCCCTCAGGCAGTCTCCCGTAGTCTGCCTTGGTCCCATTACCAGGTAGCGCGAAGCAAGTATAACCCCAGGATCAGAGGCAACAGCAGGTATTTGGTCCCTGCTCACAGGTGGAAACAGCAAACTCAATGTATAACATGGATCACTTATCTGTGGGGGGTAGGTACAGTTAAGAAGCTTAATCACACATTTTACGTTCATCACAGCGTGAGGACTTGTCATTAACTTTTATCTATCGTGGGGTCAAGTCTTTCTACCTCATATAATTATTAACATTCTCTATACACAATATTTACTGCATAACATTAAGATTCACACAAGTACTACTACTCCAATCATCTGCAGTCACTTGATCCTCCAACGTTAACAACCCCCCTCAGGAATTTCTCTTATCAGGGAGAGGTGATGGAGTAAGATAAACAGAGCTTTAACTGTGGCTGGACTACTACAGATAACTGCAGCATCCTTGTGCTATCCTTCCCGTAATAGGGACACTCAGCTCTCACATTATCAACAACTTCATTATTATTATATCTTACATGACATTATCACATTGAAAACACCATTTAACAATCAAAATCACTGCAAACCAATCACAGAACTGACATGTACACAAATAACAGCAAGAATGGACGTTCCCTGTTCACACAGGTTTATACTAAACTTCATTCCTGATCATCTTCATTACAGGTCTATTCATTTCAAGCAAGCAGAGCATGGCTAGAGTCAGTCACACTCCCCCCCCCCTCCCTTTTTCTCACTGAACTCTAAAGCTAAAAGGTGGGGGTGAAACAAGCATTCCCATGTAACAGAGGATGTAACCATTTGTGAGCTGACCCCACCACACAGAGCAGCACTCAGGCCGTGGTCATCTTCATCTAATACTGCTGTAAACCTTCATTCCTTCACTGTGTGATCCCAGGACTGTCTGCATCATGTAATCATCCCTTCTGTCCTGCTGCCTACTATCCCTGGTCCTTGTCAGCAACACTGTCACCCATAGCAACCTGTCCCCTCACTACCTGTCACTTATCTGAAGGAGACCGTACATATTCCTCTGCTACGACTAAATATCCCGCAGTATCATACTGACCCCATCTTATAGCGCACACCTCAGGTAGACAACATATCATCAACACACAGAGGACAGTGATGGAGGCTGCTGACTATTCCTATGCAGTTCAGAGAAGGCACTAATCACTGGTGTTGTGTACTACAAGTGCAAGCATTGGGATGCCAGGTAGAAGGTACAGCTATGGGATGTAAGGAGCCAAGATGGCGCCTGGGCGGCGGCTGAAGGTCTTACAGCAGGTACTAAAATGGCCGCAGGCCATGACTAGCACTAAGATGGCCGCCAGGGACGTGGCCTGATAGGAGTACGATCAAGCCAGGCAAGCATCTAGCCACGCCTTACCCCTTTGTGTGCAATGCCAACAAGTCCCTCATCTGACACACATCTATAATAATCTTTGTGTATAGCGCCAACATATCCCACAGCGCTTACATAGACAGGGGGGATACAGAAAGACAGAAGGACAAACATTACAGAACCACGGTTACATAGTAATCAGGCAATGCGAACAATAGGGGTGAGGGTCCTGCTCCAACCAGCTTACATACTACAGGTAATGGGGTGATACAGAAGGTAAAGGGCTGGAGATGTGCACGGTATGGCGGGGTGGAGATGTGCACAGTATGGCGAAGTGAAGAGTGAGGGATGCTATACACATAGACAAATGGTCAGACATTTAGCCGTGTGACGGCAGAAACTGTGTGACTGCAGGAGCGGTTTATGACGGCTAGCAGGGATTGCAGTCAGTAGGTCAGGGAGCAGATCTACCAGTATGGCGCTCGTCACTCCTTCTATAGAAGTTACACTCCGCGCTCTCCCAGCATCCCCCATGTGTCGGACGGCGCCCCCTCCTGGTCTTATACTCCCTTCTGCATTGTTTAGCACAAATAATACAAGACAAAAAAATTTTTTTTAGAGTAGTTTGTAAACCCCTAGGCTGTGAACACTGTCCATATGAGTGCCACCATCCCCCCTGTTGAGACATGACACAGGCCATGGCTCAAAACTGCTGCACATCTGAAGAACGATTTAGGTAAGATAGCTTTTTTTTTTTTTTTAACGGAGATGTACAGCCCATCTCACTGGATCCGGTCAACTGCAGCCAGAAGTTCATCACAGATGAGTCTGGTAAGAAGCGCTGTCAGAGATGCAGAATTTGAGATCCAGGAGCTGTAGGAGTTTGTCTGTTACGATCGTGTGGGCAGGCAAAGCACGGAACCCACATGATCATGACCAAAGGGGACACATACTGGTACTACCAGGGTCACACGGGACTCACACCGGTTTCAGGCAACTGACCCTGTGCTACAAGGGAGGATGACAGTGGCCCTACCTAAGCGGGGACATTGCCCTAATAAGGGCAGCCCAGCGGTCTTCGGATCTGGGCCCTAGCTGATCCTAGGAGCCACGCACCAGAACAGGATGCATTCACATGCCACATGACAGACCCAGAATACACTGCACACAAAATGCAACCACTAGTACCAGATTGGAAGCTGAATATAAATACCAGGTATTAGTTGACATGTTGTACAATATGTTGAAACTAGCAGGCCACTTCATGGCTCCTGGTTATACTGCTAGTCCCTACACTAACCAGGAGTCCAGCAGAACCGGACACCGTTCACACCGCACGCTGCAACAGGACAGGACACCGATAGCAGGACACACAGCAAGCTAACACAAAACTGACAGAATATAAACGTACAAATGAACATGAACCTGATCACACTGCAACCCTCACCAGACAAGCATTCATGACGGCCCACCTGAGGGGCCATATAGACTGACCAGGGGATTGGCTAGCAGACAGCACCACACCCAGCCAGCTCAATCATTAACCCTGTGAGTGCTGTGCTGCTGGAAACACAATAGAACAACAAATCCCAGCAGCACACGTAACATTGTCATTCCCAAAGAGGACATCATTTGCTCATAGTTGTGGGACCTCCAGAATTGCTTGCCTACCTTCATCTGACAGGTTATACCCCAAATATTTAACCGTTTGCTGACCGTATTGGAGTTTCTACATGTTTACTTTATGGCCTTGCTCATAAATAAACCTCAAGAGTACGACTGTGTCCCCCCACAATTCTCTCCACTGTCTGCTGCTGACTACCAACATGCAGTAGTCGCTGACTACCTCTAAGAGGCTGGAACTGGGCTAAGTGTACTGACATAGCCTGGGAGACAATTGTTGGAGATTCACAGCAGCCCCGAGGTACTCTGGTGAAGGTATACCTAATTCTATCATAATATCTCATTACAACACATTTACTGGACATATTCGGGACTATATAATCTGACATTTCACAGGCTTATTTGTCTCTAGGACTGTTATAACTGGTTCAGAGAGGGATTCCCTGTGGGTCCGGCCATTAACCCCTCTTACCAGGATATGACTATTAACACATTTTACATTGGCTACATATTGGGATGTATTAATATCCTGGTCGCTCCTGAGCCCACCAGGAAAGTAATCATCCGCCCATTCACCTGGAGATCTATCTCAGGCAGTGGAAATTGCCATGAGATCCTCCAAGTGTTGTACATCCACCCCTCCTAGTCATTTTTCCCCAAGGTCGCTGAGAACATTGTTTCTCAGGGCACTCTCGGGCAAAATCACTAGACTTCCATTATTCAAACACACATTTTAATCCCCGAGCTGCATCCTTCCTCTGCTTCTTCCTCTGTCTCTACTTTCACATCCTCTCGCTGTCCAATGACCTCTCTGACTTTCTTGAACCATCATATCACATTCTTCTCCCCATATAAAAAACCTCACTTTCTCACCCTTTTCCTTGTAACACTTTTCTGCATGTTTTGCATATTGCAAAACATCCTGCAACGATCCCATCCTCAGGGTAACTATGTATCTCATTATATAACCTCCTATTTCCTTCTTTACTGCACTTACTAACGTGTTCCTTAATGGCTGATTATATGCAGCATTAGGATCATCTCTCATGCCCCCTGATTATACTATGGAAGGGGTCTACCATCTCCTCCCCTCCCATTCTAATTTCCTTCTACAGAACTCCAATCTGGCCATAGAATTATTCTATCTGCTCTCTCTATTTTTCATTCAATTGGAACTCCCCATTAACCCTTTGAATTGTTCATCAAACTGTCGGGCGTCTATTTTTATATGGGCGTGACAGTTTGGGGCTTCTTTTAACCAGACTTCAGCAGCGGATAATCCGTATTTCTGCTGATCTTTTAGCTGATTTTGTCCGTATTTTATCACATAATTCTTTACAACTAGAACTTTTAATTTATTTATTTATTCCACTCATCTCAAATCACTCACACATTCGCTTCATGTAATATAAGACAGCAATACAAATAGTACATTATATTAGTAGGCAGCCGCCCTCTTCATATTCTTAGTTACTCTATAACACAATATCAAAGAGAAAGTAATAGAAAGATAAGAAGTAAAGTTCCTGGACACCCCTGTGTCCCATGACGTCATCTAACCACTTTTTACGTGTCGCACGGAGTTAATTCTTTCCTGTAGCCTTCTCACAATGGCTATGGTCTCACATAGACTACTGCTATTGCCCCTTTGGCAACCCATTCGTCTATACTTCTCATTTACCTTACACATTTCACATAGACTACTGCTATTGTCCCTTGACAACCTATTCGTCTATACTTGCCTCTCATTTACAATACACATTGTAAATTCTACTAACACTAAAGTATACAGAAGAAGAAGAAGAGAGAAGAGAAGTTTAACCATTGTTATACTTACTACACGTTATCTGGGAGGCTTCCAAATTCTCCGGCTAGTTCGGAAAAACGTCACTGTTTCAGACAGGATGCCCGACTGGCCTCTAATTACGTCTAAGCAAGACGGAGGTCTTTTAATGATCGGAGAGTACTTCAGACCCACCTTTTCACAGCCAGGCTTTCCTCTCCCTCTGCAGTGAGTGATTCCGGCTCGAAGGACCAAAAATGTAAGGAGAATTTATGTGTTTATCAAAGAGAAGACGGTCCCAGATCCCGTGCAGAAGTCTGGGCCCAGGAGAAACACATCAATCAGCCTGAGCTATATCAGATGATTTCTAATTTATTCTAAGGTGGTCAGAGCATATATAGCATAAATGACATCACAGCAAAAGTGTATACCTTCAATACATAATAGGCTGAAATAAAAATGATTAACATAAGTTACACCTCTTAAGGCGCTACTATAACATACAATGAGACCGTTATGAATTCAGTGAAAAGGAATGCAAGGGAGGCAGTCTGGAGATTCTTATCTTGTCTGTCTACCCCGTAATGGTATAGAAAAGTTTTCGTTTAACCCTTTAACTACTCATACTAGCAACAGGCTATATCTTTCTTAGTTTACAATCCAATAAAAGAACAATTAACTGATACATTGATCTACAATTTTCTTAACACTCGTAGTATTGATAATCTAATCCGTACGCCGGGTCTTGATGACAGATGCTTCTGCTAGCACAATCCGTACAACACACGAGTGATCCGGCTCTGTGCATTAACCCTTAGGGCTAATGCCCACGGCCAGATATCTGCCGCGTGAGATTCGGTGGAAATCCGCGGTGTTATCCCACAGCTATTTGGTTCTATGGAACCTAAAAGCTCAATGTTCACGCTGCGGAATTCTACTACAGAATTCCGCAGTGTGAAAGAAACCGTGGCATGCTCTAATTGCCTTGGAAAAACACACAGCCGGCTTCCTTTGTAGTCAAGGGAAGCCGGCCGTCACGCTATACTTACGGCTGTGAGCACAGCGGACGTACGCTGAACATATGGCCAATACTAGACCTGAACAGGCCCCACGTCTGTTCACCTTATGTCTGAGCCTCTCCTGGAGCCTCTACATTATAGAGCAAGGCTCTAACATCTGCCACTGTATTGCCCCAATATTGAAAGGCTATATACAGCATGGTATAAAGTGCAGTTTTTGTTTAGTCATGAGGTCTACAGGGGGTAAAAAAGAATGCCAACAGTCTTTTGGTATCTGTCGGGGTCGTGATGGCCTGTGGATACGTTCAGCATATGTATTGGGAGCTTTCCTGTCATGTACGCTGGGGAAAAAAGTGAAAAGCTAAGTGTGAACACAGACTAAATCAGATGCTCCTAATGTTATGTTTACACGCGGCATCACAAATCGCCACATGTGGACCCAGCCGTACGGTACTTCCTGGACAGGGGGTGGCAGGATGGGCGGCAGTAGCTGGAGTAGATGTTATATAGGTGGTGAGTATTATCCAAAGCCCTAAACCTCCCCAGCATGCTCATCGCTTGGGTTTATGAATACTATTACATATTTGCAGGTGGTTTCGGATCTCTGTAGCTTCAGGATGGGCAAGAACTTTTTTTTCTTATCTTGGTGCCAAAGTCGCTTTCTTAAACGCTTCTTCTAAAATTCTAGGGTATTTTCCAGGATATTACTTACCTTACGTGACACTTGAGACTGTTGATATGAACCTAAAATAGCCTTCCCAGGTAGCTGCCCCTTGACCCGATGATGAGGTTTCCCTTTCATTACTCGTACTGTGAACTGTAAGGAGCCAAATGTTGTCTTGATGGATTCGTTAGAAGTCTTTTCTGGAGTTTTTCCTAAGAAAGAGGTAAAAATGTATTGTCAAGATGTTGTCCACTATGAATCATTTCTATAATAATAATGTTTTAAAATTGGCTACGATTGCAAAAAAACCCTTGCCACTGAGATAGATATATAATTTCTTTTGTAGTATTCAAAGTTGTAAAATTTAGAGTTAAAGGGGTTGTCCTGCGAAAGCAAGTGGGGGTATACACTTCTGTATGGCCATATTAATGCACTTTGTAATATACATTGTGCATTAAATATGAGCCATACAGAAGTTATTCACTTACCTGTTCCGTTGCTGGCGTCCTCGTCTCCATGGTGCCGTCTAATTTCAGCGTCTAATCGCCCGATTAGACGCGCTTCCGCAGTCCGGTCTTCTCCCTTCTGAATGGGGCTGCTCGTGCCGGAGAGCTGCTCCTCGTAGCTCCGCCCCGTCACGTGTGCCAATTCCAGCCAATCAGGAGGCTGGAATCGGCAATGGACCGCACAGAAGCCCGCGGTGCACCATGGGAGAAGACCTGCGGTCCACCATGGGTGAAGATCCCGGCGGCCATCTTCGCAAGGTAAGTAAGAAGTCACCGGAGCGCTGGGATTCGGGTAAGTACTATCCGTTTTTTTTTTTTTAAACCCCTGCATCGGGTTTGTCTCGCGCCGGACGGGGGGGGCTATTGAAAAAAAAAAAAACCCGTTTCGGCGCGGGACAGCCCCTTTAACTTTATTCTGTAGGTCGGTGCAGCCATCACTATACCGAATAAGCATAGTTTTTAGGGTTTTTTTTTTTTTTCTTTGCTTAGAACTTTGGCGCTGTAAATTACCTTTTATGAAAAACTTATTCTTGTGTCGCCTTTTTTTTTTGTCTTCTAGTCAATTTAGACATAAGGGGGCTCTTTATCTGTGGGATGTGTTGACGTTTTTATGAGTACACTCTTTGGGGTGTATATAACTTCCTGTAAATGTATTTTTTGAGGGGGTGCTTGAAGAAAAAAACCCTATCAATTCTGGCTAATGAGGATTGCAGTACATAACGCTGATGTGTTGCTGTGAACAGGCTGACCATCAGTAGTCACCCCCTGAATGGTCGCTAAAAGCCCTGTGATGAAGGGTTAAAGGCCATTTTACATGGGCTGATTATGGGGTCTAACGGTTCCTCTGACTGCTAGTTCGCCTGGTAAAGAGACTAATAATCAGCCAACAAGTGAGCAAATGCTTGTTCATTGGCTGATCAGTTTTAGCCACTATAAGAATGCTTGCTGATTGGGGGTAAGTCTCCCGTATGAACAGGAAAAGCTACAGCTGGTTTTTGGGGTCCAACTTTCATTCTAGTAAGCGTTCATTCCCATAAGCTGATTCTCTGCCTGCGTAATAGAAAATGAAACCAGTGACGATCCCCATGTAGGTCGGTGCATGTTACAGCTGGCTAAGAACTCAACTAATTGAAAAGGACCTTTAGACTTCTGCTAACTTTAAAGGAGTTGTCTTAATTGTGTGTTTTTGTTTTTTTTTTTACTTTTCAAAAACTATTACGTTCTTGAAGGAAGAATAAACGGCCATATACACTTTTCTCCCGGCACCTGTGTCGCTGCCCGGTCCTCCGTGCCCGATGTTTGTCTACAAGCTGCTGTCAGCCTTGTGTACGGGACGTCACTGACTGCTGCAGCCAATGACAGAGCTCGGCAATCTAGGGCTTAGCTCTATCATTGGCTGCAGCAGCTATGATGTCACGGGGGAGACCTGGAGCAGTGACGTGGGTGTTCTTGTAAGCAGGATGTCACAGTGGGTGACCGACCTGGAACAGGGCATGAGACCCAGTGGGGAGCTGGGATAGGGGAATGTAGATCCGATTTACATTCTTGCAGGGGAAAATATAGTTTTTAGAAAGAAAAACTTCTTGCTTTAACACTGTCTACTTTAGAATGATTTTGGTTTAATGAATTAATGGTAGGATTTCCTATCTTTTCCTGACTGGTGAGTACCCAATTACCAGGAGCCTGTGACCCTCACAATGGAGCTGCGACACTCCTGACCATATGAGAGAGTCTGGCTCATAGGATCAGGGGTCCCCACAAAACATCATGTTGGGCCTCATTCACACAGCCGTATTCAGGCTCAGTATTAGACCTCATGTCCACGGGCAGGTTGGAGCCCGCAGTGGAATCCGACCCTGGAAGCGGCCAAGGACCCCGCGTACCTGTCCGGGCCTTCTATTTTCTGTACTGCGAGTGTGTGCAGAAGCCTAGCCAGCTTGACAGCGCATGCACAGTACAGGTTTTTGTTTTTTTTTTAAGCTCATGCCTCCCTGCGGAATCCGTGGGCTGTCCACAATGTCAATTGTGGACAGGCTGTGATCGGACTATTTTTATTGACTTCAATGGAAGCTTTCCGCACGGAATTCGCTTTAAAGTAGAGCATGCTGCTTTTTGTTTTCCGCATGCGTAATCCGGAAAAACAAATCCGCATGTTTTAATTGAGGTGCGGACACCCACGCTTCCCTATTTACGGCTTGAATTGTGGATCTACTGTGCGGCTTCCGCGAATCAAATCTGACGTGAACGGGAGGTCTTGTGCACATATTTTTTTTGGAGGCCTGAAACTCCATCGATTTGCATTGGGGTGTTCAGACATGCGTTTTCACGTGCAGAAAAAAAATTGGCAGAATGTCCTATTTTGGTCCGTGTTATGGGCCAAACTTGCACAATAAAGTCAATGGTACATGAAATGCAAAATAATTTGCGTAACGAAGCTGCATATGCCTTGTGAATGAGCGCTTATGGTATATTCTAGCTATTTTGCATTGTAGAAAATGGAAGTACCCTTTAATGAGGGGGGATTCAGGACCCTCCTATTTCACTCATACAAAGCAGTTTCCCAGCCTGATAGATGAAGGATTTTCCCCTCCCGGATGCGTCGCGTGTCGCGTTGCTACGTGGGAATTAAACTTTAAAGATCAGCAGGGGCTGACGAGGCACAAAGTCAACATTTCAGCCTGGTGACACTGGCGTTCTTCAGCTCCTTGTGTTCGCTTTCCTCTATGCGCTCTCCGTGTAGGAGACAAAAATGTTCCCTCGGACCGGCTCCTGGTTATTGGGATAATGACCAGTTACAAATGTCAGTTTTGTGGAAAAGGAAAGAAAAGTAGTTTTCCTGTTACCAGGGCTTACCGCATGCAGATGGATTAGGTGATTTAATCCGCAGAATTAAAATCCATTTGGTAAACCTATTTTTTGTGTGGATTGACACGCTGACTTATCTCCCGTCTCTGAGGAAAACGCTCGGTGTTGATGGGCAGATTTGGGGTAGGATGTAGTATTTCTGCATCACCTTATTTGGAGTATACAGTAAATGTATCTGGGACGGAATTGGACTTCAAATGTCAGAATTTTAGTTTTTTTTTTGTTTTTTTTTCTACTTTAGCAAACCAAATTTCTAATGTCCTGCCAACTTCTAAAAATATGTTTCTAAAACCGACTCCAAGCCAACAAACCACGATTTACTGTGTAATTAAAGGAAGTAAATAGACATTCTGTGGAAGAACTGCCTGTTTTTGCTTTTGCACAAGGGTTGTCAACCTAAATGGGGGGAAAAGTACTTTAATCATGAAGAATGGTGCAAAAGTAAGGCCTCCTTCACACGGGCGACACTGCATCGCCACGAGAAAATCGCAGAGATACTGCATCGCTGGTCCGTGCAATATTGCTACATCTTCTCGCAGTAATACTGCAATTTTATAGCACCACATGCAAGGATTTTCGAGAAAGGGCTTGATAAATAAGCCCTGACTGCAGGAAAAAAGTATTCTTCACCTAGAAGCACTGTCCGGGGCTTTGATGCAGCTTCTTCCCAGTCCCCGGCACTGGTCGTCATCTTCTCGTCTGGCCGGGAATTGAAAAATCCCCGCCTCTTGGAGGCGCTGGCTGTGATTGGCTGACGCTTAGCCAATCAGAGCCAGCACTTGCTGAATGGCTGTCATTGGTTCGAGTGCTGCCTCTGATTGACGACTGCTTAGCCAATCAATCAGAGGCAGCGCTTCCAGGAGGCAGGGATTTTTCAATCCCCGGCCAGAAGAGATGGAGAACAGTATCGGGGACCCAGGAAAAAGATGCAGCCAGGCTGACAGCACTTCTAAGGTGATGCATTTTTCCCCCTGCAGCCAGGGCTTAGATTAGGGCTTTGACAGTAGGATTTCCTATTGTCAAAGTTGCATCACACTGCACAAAAATCGCATTTTCATGCGATGCATCAGAGAGGAAGGCTCCATAGGAAAACATGGGCTACAAAACCTCACAAGCCGCGGGCATATCGCCGGACCCGCATATTTTTGTGTCAGGATGTTGAATGCTACAAAACATCGCATATAGTCCTGTATTAAAGAGGTTGTGAGGATCTACGCGACCTTCTACGCGACCTATCTTCAGCATAAGTCCTCAATAGTTGATCGAGGGGGTCTACCGCTCTTAAACCCTGGTGATCAGCTATGTCTGCCATCGGTGTGTACAGAGCTACGTACACTCTGCAGTGGCCGGGGATGGTAATGCGGGCACAGAACAGTGCAGAGATAGAGCATGCTTTAGGGGGCTGCCTACGGCTCTCGGTTGCCCCCACTGATGTAGAATAGCGGTGTGACGAGAAGCGTGGAAGCATTACTCATGTACTTGTCCATTCTCCATATTGAAGGTCTCCTCGCCTGTCGTCTTGCATGTAATAAAGCCACTTATTAGCTATTGTGAACGTCTTATAAAGCCTGTAGCCCTCGTCTGCTCACTGTGCGGGTGGAAGTTTCCGTCTCTCCTGCTTGCCAGAACGCAAGGAACATTTTTAGTCATCCTTGTACTTAGCCGTTCCACTGAAACCTGCAGACAAGTTTGCATTGTGCTTCATCTGAATGACTTGCTTATATTATGATGTGAGTTTAGATATCCATGATCTCATCTGTATAAAACCAAAAGTCACCCCCTTGGAAAAAGGAAAGTGTGTGTAAAGCGTCAGGTTCTAGACAGCAGTGACCTTCATCTGTGTATGTAGGTGGCGCTCAGGGGTGGGTGACTGGGCCCTGGCAGCGTGCATTGGCCATACTGTACTGTAAGGCCATTTGGGTTACTCTGATCGGACAGACTGCCTCGTACACATGGTGGACAGCCCGGTCCCGGACAACTTCCTCTCTTCTTACAGCAAGGTTCTCATTCATTTTGTGTCCCCCTTGAAAGTGAATGAGTCGTCTCTATTGGAGTCACTGTGCATTAATCTTGGAAGTCTTTATCTATGTAATTGCAGACGCAGCTCTCATGAAATCCATGGGACCACAGCCTGCCGTTACAAGCGCACTCCCATTGATTTCATGGAGAGCGATGCCTGCAATTACAAGCGTCGGCCACTGTACAGAGCTCGGAGCAGCGGCTTCCACTCCCACCCCGCTAGCACTGACAGCCGGTGCCACTTGGAAAATCCCTTTAACCACTTAGTGATCAGCCTATTTTGCACCTTACTGACCAGGCACTCAGTTGTAGTTTCCATTGGCATACTTTTGGGGTAACTGAGACTTCTTGATCAGCAATTTTTTTGGCTTTTCTTTATAATTGCGCTTACTGTGCCATATAAATGTGCTATTCAGTTATGGACATACTACGCCTGTTTACACACATTAAATATATTTTTGTTTTGTTACTTTGGCACAATATAAGCCCTTTTTATAAAAGAAAAAAATCAAAAAACTATTTGCATCACCACTTTCCACAACCCATCGCCGTTTTTTATTTTTTTCACCGAATGAGCTGTGGGCGGCCTTGGTCTTTGCATGACGATCTGTAGTTTCCTTTTGTACCCTTTTGGAGTACGTGACTTACTCATCACTTGTGTTTTTTTTTTTTGGGAGGCAGATGATGTGGCAAAACAGACATGTTTTTATTTTAGGAGTCATTACAAATGCAGAAATATGTAATATAGGTTGTTTTTTACTGTGAGAAAGGAGAGTTTGTATGGAATAAATGTTTTTATTTAAAAAAAATAAAATAAAGTAAAAAAAAAAACTAAGTTTCTTGAACTTTTTTTTTCTCTTTACACATTTATGTCCCTCCAAGGTACTTGAAGATGCAATTGTTTGATTGCTGTTACACTGCACTACTTATATAGTGCAGTATGGTGTATCTTTTGAACAACCAGGATTCGGTGTTCGAAGCGCTGGCACATGCTTGGCACATTCGGTGGCCTTAATAAGGTCTCCGGCTGCCATGGGCATCCATTGTCACCGTGCGATCGCTTTGTGGAGTGTCGGTGGATAACTGTAGGTGCTTACCTCTCACCTGCTTACGTGCCATGTTCGCTATTGATCACGGCTTGTAAGGGGTTAAACAGACAGGAACTGAGGTTTCTCCGCTCCTGGCCGTCATTGCTGAGGTCCTAACAGTCATCTAATGTCCGGGACTCTGCTCTTCCCTGCACAGGATTCCCAGCGGACCTTAGAATAGACCGACGTAAGAACCCAAATGGTTGGTCACTTAGGGGTTAATCTTAGAGATTTTTGCAGTTTTTCATCTAGTCAGCGTCGTGCCATTTCTACGGTCTGTGTTACGGTGAGACCCCTGGATGTGGCCAAGAAATGGGATCTGAGCAGAGCCTTGGGCACATCGTTATTTGTAAGGACTGCAGTCGCTGTAAGGGGTCCAAGTTCTGCTCTAGTTCTGTCAGCTGCCAATTCGGAGGGACTGGAATGTTAAACGCGCCTGTGTGAAGAGACCCTAAAACTAGGACCGAGTCCAAAACAGGGAAAAGGTACAAATCTTTCCATTCTACTCTTCTTCCTCTGTAGGTTGCCCTCCTGGTTTTGTCTTACTGATGCAGAATACTGCCGTGTGAACATTTTTGCCTCGGTGTCCTTGTCGCCTTGGGAGATCTTCTTTCCAAGGATGCATCCAGCAGTGTTGCAGGCCTTCACTAGACGCTGGAGTTAATATCCCATGTTTGCTTCCAGCCTCGCTGGCGTGACTCATAGCTGGATTAAAATACTGCTGTCAGCCTGCAGTCAGCTGCTTCCCTTTCAGTCATGGCCGTGCGCTCTAGCTAATGGCTCTGGGTGCGGCCGCCGCTTTCAAAGCGAAACTATCCCCTTCCTTTCCTTGGAAAACAAATCTATATCGTTGCAAGAATTTTGCGAAATTGGCCGGATAATCCAAGTGCTACATTCTCATCATCCCCGGTGGAGAGTTCAGCTGTGCCCATGCGTAATATGGAGAGTATTGCATATATGGGGGCTGATATCACTCGTTCACTGCTCTTCTTATGTAGCGCTCTACAGCCTATGCCTTATAATTGGCGCAAGTTAAAGGGCTTCAATAGGAATTTTAAAAAGTCAAAGGTGAAAAAATAAATTTTTTGCCTTTTTATAGTTCAAAACTTTTTTCCGCCTCTTGCGTGCTGATGTGTAATGTGAGTCGGCGGCCGATCGCAGCCTATTTTAGTGGTATTACTACAGCCGGCTGCGACCATCTGGCCTGCTCACATGTAATATCATATTCACGGAGGGCATATCATGCGGGACGGTAAATAAATCTAAAGTCAAGTATACTAAAGAGGTTGTCTGGGAGGGGGACTATTTTCTTTAACTCATTTGATCCCCTGTGGCTTCCATTCTCATGACTGTCAATTTCTCCCCATTGCCCCCCACTACTTTGTTCTTGCGCAGCAATGACACGGACATGTGACTGCAGCAGCCACTTACCAGCCAGGATACCGCATCATGCATTTGCTGAGTGCACATGCCTTCTGATTAGGGAAAGGGGGGCGTAAGCTACCGTTGAACACCCCTGGGGGGCTTATCTGTCTAGAGAACAAAAGGATTGAACATGTTGAAATCCTGCATGCCCAATCTTTCTCCCCACCAGCTGTCATTGGGGAAGAATTAGAACACACCTGGATATTAGATGGTTGGTTGACCGAAATTGACTACTTTAGAGGTAATAATTTGACTGTTCTATGCCCGTTTACCTTAAAACAGGTTAGATTGATTATTTTAAGTATAACTAAACTTTTTACAAACTTTTGCCATGTCATAGTGACATCGGTGGCGGTCCGGGTGCTGAAACCCTCTACTGATCACTAGAACCAGCTAAGTGCGTAGACTTCCTACAGTGTCCATATGTCGCAGTGACGGAAGCAGCCCAACAGGCCCAGTGCTCAGATGAGCGATCGGTGCGACCCGGACCTCCACCAGTCAAAACTTCTGACGTGTCGCTATACCCTTTTGTTTATCTCGTATCTATTTATTCTTCAGCTACTATCTTTCAGGAAGCGGTGGTCTCGCCTGTGATCCCACCATTACTCGTAGGTTGTGTTCTGTCTGCGGGTTGTATTGAGTAGGAATACACTAGGCCAAGGTTGTCTATTCCATCACTACTCGGGGTGTGAAACCTGTGCCTCCTCTGCTCAACCACACGCCTGTTTTCTGTGTGTTTTTTGTTCTTCGTTTATTACAGTATCAGCCACAGAAAGAAGAAAGGTTCTGCTCATTACACCCTCCGGTCATGTGATATGCTGGGCGCCTCATTACTTTTAATGACGTTCCATCAGACAAATTTATTAGGCCGTCTGCACACAAACTGGTCGGTTCCTGCAGCGGAATCCGACCCCGTGCCCGGCCAGACTCCGTGTGTACCTGCTTCTTGTCCTGTACTGCGGATGGTCTGCACAGCTCGCTGTCAGATAGGCGCAGTACAGTTTTTTTTTTTTCTCCTTTTTAAAAAAATCTTTTTATAATCCCTGCTAGGTGATGACGCAGGTACTCGTGACCTTTCTGCAATGTCCTTGCAGAAGGGCTGAGGGTTGGACTGCTTCCATTGAGTCCAATGGAAGCCGTCCGTGCGGAGCCTGTGCAAAAAAATGGGTCGTGCTGCCATTTTTCCTACACTCGGAGAAACCGCAGTTGGTTTCCACGAGCGTGCAGTAAGTAGTGGTTTTCCATAGGATGTAACGAACGGTGTTTGCTGCGGATCCGCTGTGCAGACGCCAACCTCAGATTCCTCAATGCGACTCCGTTCGTGTGTAGCCGGCCTTAACGGGGTTGTCCCATGAAAAATTTAGTTTCTCGTTCCATCCAGCCCATAATTATAAACACTTCTATATACAGTTTATTAAAATAAGAGTTTCTGTCCCCAGATATTCCACCTCAGTAATTGCTCCAAGGAGGTTACGCACGCTGTCTTGGCTTCTCTGAAGTAACGTCGTCTCTCTTCCTATCACTTCATCATCTCTTCGGACGTCAGAGAAGACACAGCAACTTCAGAAGCAGCCGCTCAGCACACCAGCGATTCCTCCAAACACTTAGCAGGGGAGAAAGACGGAGCAGGTGGAATTACTGTGAGAGCTCCTGCTCACAGGCGGGTATTAGCTGCGGAATCCACGGCGGGCGTCCAAACTGCGCATCCGCAGCAAGTACCGCCCATAGCATGCTATGGGAAATTGATTCTTCCTTCACACTTACGGAAGCCAATTACGGCTTTTGCAATCGGAGGTAAAATCGCAGCATGCTCCATTTTTCCGCGGCTTTCAGGGTAAACGATTTGTATTGTCCTCCCACCGAGACCCTCAACGATCGGCTGCGATCTGGGAGTTCAGTGAAGAAATGTAGCGAAGAGCCTGTTTCTGCGGTTCCTATGTAGTCAATGGATGGCTGCTGACCGCTGGACTTCCAGCTCCCTCCCTGCTACATAAATCCAGCAGTTTGGAGTAATTACCACTTCGTTTGGAGTCACTCAAGTTATATTTATATAAAAAAAGAATAGCGGTCGGGATGGAAGACGATAAAAATAGCTGCAGTTTGTTTCCATGGAGTTTGTGCTTGGAAGTGGCAGGAAGCCGGTGTGATGATCACAAGCCTCTTGTGTGGGAACGGAGGGACGTGGTTAACGAGGCGTCTGTCGCATTCCACCAGAGATCGGGCTAGAAGCGGCCGACCATAGCACCGCGTAAAGGGGGTTTCCAAGTTGTACGGAGGGCAGGAACGTTTACAAACAAGTTGTATGTGCTGCTTCATTCCCTCGCTGGCCGTTGCCTGCAGCGGCGGTGTTCTGTATACATACGTGACCGCTGCGGACACGTGTGGATGTGAACATCACAATGTAAAGGCCAGCGGTGAAGAGCTGTGGGTTTATGGAGCTTTGAATATAATTTTTTACTCTTATTTTTAACTCTTTCCTGCCCTCTGTATGACTTGAAAAAACCCTTTTAAAGCTGATCTGTAGGCGTTACCAATATGGAGAGTCCTCCATGGTTCCCATCACGGATCGCGTTACAGCGGTGATGTGAATGCGGACGGGGTCTAAGCTTGGACTAGTTCTGTTGCGTCCCTGCAGTCCCCTGCACAATCTGATGGCCCGAGGGAGCTTGCCGTGCAAGGAAAACGTAGGCCGACGCAGCATTAAAGGGAACCTGTCCGCGGGGGCATGCTGCCTAAAACAAGGGCAGCATGGACCTGGTACAGACATGCCTACGTGGATAGGCTATTGTGCCGTTTCAAAATAAACGTTTTCAAGTTTGCCTCGGAACAGGGCGTGGAGTCGAGGGCGGGTTGCGCCGGGCTTTACCTGCCCGCAGTATGCTGACTGGCCGCTCAGTCCCTATACACAAGCAGGGAGAGAGCTGTCAGTGGCATGCTGCAGGCAGGGAGAGGCCGACTCAAACCGCCTCCGACTCGAAGATCAGTTCGGAGTCAGACTTTAAACCAGGTTTGATTCTGAAATGCCCCTTCTTTCCTTAAAATAATGATCCCCGGTGGCCCGGTCTGTGTGGTGGCTCTTGCAGCGTAGTAGAAATCATACAACTTTGGGTTTTCACTGCTGCTGAAAGTCACATTGGCTTGGGTACATTGTGCCACTCCGTGCCATATTGCTTGTGCCAGGGGCTCTTTATCACAAGTCATTGCGATAATGTTGTTTTCCTAACTTGAGCGAATTGCATGTTGGGCTTCAGTCACAGCTGCACTTTTTAAAACTTTTGACACGGCAGAGCAACAAGTTTTGATCAGTGGGAGTCCTGCTGTTGAGACCCCCACTGATCACTAAAATGAGGGGGCTGCGGCGCTCACCCAAGGCTGTGCTGCTTTGCCTGTCTTTGTTGCTTGTTGGCTCCTCTCAGCAGCTGAAGTTGGGCTCTTAGAGGCATATAGACATCTTCCATAGACCTCTATGCGTCTTGTCTTCAGCTGCTGAGAGGAGCAGATAGGCAGCGAAGAAAGCCGAAGGCTGCAGCGCCCTTGTTTCAATAATCGTTGGGGGTCTCGCCGGCAGGATCCCCACTGATCAAAACTTTGTCATTCTGACATGTCAAAACTTTGTAAAAAGTTCACTTACTTTTAAAGTGGGTGTCCTTACCAAATGAACTTATTCCCTATTCACAGGAATGGGGATAAGTATCTGATCTGACTGCTTGGATCCCCAAAATAATGAGAGAGGGTCTCAAAGGTCCCTGAATGAATGAAGCGGCGATCGAATGTATGCACTGCTCTTCCATTAATTTCAGTGGGAGATAGCGGAGCGCTTGAACTCGAATCTCTTCGATAGTCCTATTAAAATGAATGCAGAGGTGGTGTGCATGCTTGACTGCCACACAATTCATTTGAAGACCTTTAGGACCCCCATTCTCTGGACTGGTGGGTGTCCCATTGGTCGGACCCTCACCAATTTGTTACTCCTCTCCTATGGATGATGTATATCTTCATCTTGTGGGGCAAACGTTTATGGTGCTGACACGCATCCGGTGGCTGCCCAAATACTTCTGCCGGCATCTACTCTTCATCCACTCAAATGTGTACAGTTGGTTTGTGCTCTGAACAGGGTGAAGAGGGGGTGCCGCTGCCAGACAGCACTTCTCTTCCCTGAAAAAAAGGATGGGGCATTAAAATGCAGCTGCCCAATGCTAATCTGCCCCGGCATCTTCTGTATCCTATCATACAGATGGCGTGTTCGACAGTTGGCGGAGACGTAGCCGGGTTGGAGGAGTTTTCTCCTGTGTATGGGGACTTTGAGAAGGAGTCTCCTGAGATTGTGCAGTTATTCCGCTCCTGACTTATTTTCCTCCTTCTCTGGTTCCATTTCTCAATAGATTGGAATGCTTGGAGGAGCACCAAACTTCTCTGGAAACTTACTAAAACCGCCCTCTGCAAGGTATTTCTGTGCCTGCTTATAGGTATTTCTGTCTCATGAGCAGCTTTTTGGGTTCTAGTCAGTAATTATTGCCATCTCCCATGCACTGCCCGGCTTCACCCTTCGCAGGCGCGCCTGCGGCCTCGTCAGTGGGCATTTATTCGGCTTCATTGATTAGAACCGTATGGATGACGGTATCTGTTAGGTCATGACGTAGCCCCGTAGCAGGTAATGTTGGTGGTCCTGAGGGGATTAACAAGTTGCACATATCCCTCAGTGTTTCTATGTCTTGAGGTTACTATGGCCGGTGACACAAGATGTCAGGGAGGTGACGGTTATTTCTTTGTGGTTACGGTAGTTGTGATGAAATGTGGCTGCTTGCGAGTTCCTAACGTGAAAATACCCAGAATGTGGAAGTCCTAATGAAACTGTATGAAACTTAGAGCAACACTTCGGTTTTGGGACTGAAGTGGGTGCCGGGGCATGTTTTTTGCAGTTCTCTGTCATCCCTCCGATCCACCACTTCGATTTTCAACAGTTCAAGATGGCTGACCCAACCTTCAGACTACCTAATCTCCCAGAGTGCATTGGTCGTGTCCATGTGATCAGCATTATTCAATCAGAGCAGTGCACAGTGTGCATTGGGTAGTTAGAAATTTGCAGCAGCCATCTTGGATGGTGAAGAATCAGCGGATTGGAGAGATGCAGGTAATGTATCCCCTCCTCTTTCTAGTCCTGGGACAGATTTTTGTCCCGAATCGGGGGGTTCCGTTAACAGGCGAGCATGCATGTCCACGACTCTCCAATCAATCCTTGACAATTGGCTTGTGGTACAGATTTGAAACTCTGCAAACCCCTCTTATATCTACCCAGACGTTTTCTGCAGCATGGGAGTGCAGGTTTGTGAAATGCCAACCAAATTCTGTGCGAAAATTTGCAACACATCCAACACATGTAAAGTGAGCCCAGACCGCACTGGTGGCTACACATGTGGGGTCTATGGCACGGCTGAGTAGCACCTGGCATTGGGCAGTCGGCTGAGTAGCACCTGGCATTGGGCAGTCGGCTGAGTAGCACCTGGCATTGGGCAGTCGGCTGAGTAGCACCTGGCATTGGGCAGTCGGCTGAGTAGCACCTGGCATTGGGCAGTCGGCTGAGTAGCACCTGGCATTGGGCAGTCGGCTGAGTAGCACCTGGCATTGGGCAGTCGGCTGAGTAGCACCTGGCATTGGGCAGTCGGCTGAGTAGCACCTGGCATTGGGCAGTCGGCTGAGTAGCACCTGGCATTGGGCAGTCGGCTGAGTAGCACCTGGCATTGGGCAGTCGGCTGAGTAGCACCTGGCATTGGGCAGTCGGCTGAGTAGCACCTGGCATTGGGCAGTCGGCTGAGTAGCACCTGGCATTGGGCAGTCGGCTGAGTAGCACCTGGCATTGGGCAGTCGGCTGAGTAGCACCTGGCATTGGGCAGTCGGCTGAGTAGCACCTGGCATTGGGCAGTCGGCTGAGTAGCACCTGGCATTGGGCAGTCGGCTGAGTAGCACCTGGCATTGGGCAGTCGGCTGAGTAGCACCTGGCATTGGGCAGTCGGCTGAGTAGCACCTGGCATTGGGCAGTCGGCTGAGTAGCACCTGGCATGGGGCAGTCGGCTGAGTAGCACCTGGCATGGGGCAGTCGGCTGAGTAGCACCTGGCATGGGGCAGTCGGCTGAGTAGCACCTGGCATGGGGCAGTCGGCTGAGTAGCACCTGGCATGGGGCAGTCGGCTGAGTAGCACCTGGCATGGGGCAGTTTGTGTTGCTGTGTAGAGTACAAAGGACAATCTGATTATGGAGCGCTATCTCCCAGGACATGGTTCTTTGATACTTTTTACAGCGACCGCCGGTTTAACCCCGATGTCATGAACCTGCAGTGAGTGTGTGATATATATGTATGTATACACTCAACAAACAGCAACAGGCAATAAAGTAATTCTCACATAAAGTCCACATGGTAGTAGTGGGTATTCCTGGGAGGTTGGCCTTTCATGACTACGCTCAGTGCATGAGCTCACGTTTAATGAGTCCCTTCTGTGCATAGGGCCCGGCATGCACAGCATCCAGTTTGTGTGCATTATTTCAGCTCAGGTGGCTTTTATTGCCTTTATAATTTGTGCCCCTTGTAAGTTCTCCCTTCACAGCGGAGCTTCCAGCCAACAGGCTTTGTTAGAAGGAGGAGCCGTTCTCTTCCCAACTTTTTAATGTTGTTGTCCCAGTTCATCCCATTCCTAGTCCCCTTTCGTGTATGTAGAATGGCAGCCAGGTTCTCGGACTACCCTGTGTACAGAGTGCCGAGAGACACTACTGTCAGCTCTTGGGGCAAGAGACCTACAGGGAAGATAGTCAGTAGTCACAGACTCTGCACTGCCGCGGTGGAGCTGCAGGCTGGGTGAGCGTAATCCCTTTTTGTTGCTGCACGGCCGGCGGGCCACAGATAAAAAGGTGGTGGGATGGATTTGGCCCGCGGGCCTTGTTTAACGTGTGCTCTAGATGCATCATATATGAATGTTGCAGTAGTAGTAATCCATGCTGAGATGTGGCTTTCCCAAGTTGCATCTATAGGGTATGAGTGTATCTTGACGCCACCGGAAGCTAGGGGTTTGACAGGAGGAACGCCCCTCTCACACCCCTAGCTGCCGATTGGTTCAAGCATAGAAGGTCCTTAGTGTGCAATGTGGCTTGCAGCCTTCCTGTCCCCGGAGTTACATTGCTGTGTCCCCGGTCCCTTACAGCCTTCGTCCACCTCCCTCCCTAGTACGGTCTCCGCTCCCCTGCAACCTTCATCCCCCTTCCTTCCACAGCGCTGTCCTGCATTGCCCGTCCCCCTACCTTCCCGCATTTACATAGCTATATCCGCGCTCCTCTGCAAGCTCTGTCCCCCTCCATCCGCAGCTACTTTGTGTTGTCGCTCCCCTGCAGCCTCCCCATCCCCCTCCCTCCGGCACTCACTGTAAGAGCAGCGCTGGGCTGCTGCTGTCGCCGCCGCTCCCTCATTGTCCGCCCACTGTTACAGAGAGCAGGGAGGCCGCCGGTGAAGCTTCTCTTCCTCCGCCACTGGGCAGTGCAGGGAGGCCGCCGCAGAGTAGAATAAAACCGGTGTGCCAAGGGGTAAGCCGCTGGAGCACTGGTTATGCTCCTGTCACTTTGTACTGATTTCCAGGACCTGAGGGAGGTGTGGTTGGCCTGTTAAAGAGCCTGTATCTTGTCACCACCCACAGTTCCGGTGGCGACAAGATACACTAATACCCATATATAGTTGGTTAATTCTCTAAGATGGACCTGCATTATTCCATGTGTTAACATGTCACTAACTGGTGCATGAGCGTTTCTTGCATGTGGTTAGTGTTGATGGGACCTAAAGGGGTTGTCTTGAGATATTTGATAAAATGTGATAAAATAATGGCGTAATTTGTTTACATGGCTGCAGCAGTGATGTGCCTGGATGCCCATGTGACCACTGCAGCCAATCGCTGATCTCAGGAATATACTGCTTTTGTTTTATCACATGTCCGGATATATTTTTTTTTTTTTTAATAATCGAACCGCTTTGAATTCTGCATTAAAAAAGTTTTGCAGCGCTCCTAGAAAGGGGTGACATCTGCCGTATAATGAATGTGCTGCGGGTTTCTGGCGATGTGCTATCGGTCTTGTGACAGATTATGTGGTTCTTTCTTCCTTGCCCAGCCTTATCAGTCATAAGACCCGTTTGTATTGATGTGAAGGCGAGATACGTCCCCGGGCCGAGTGGATGAATTCTCCTCCCGCACATTATGGCCTAATAAGGCTGCTGAGGAGCGCAGTGTTTACTGGTGAGGAGCCTCCTAGATGCAGATGTTCCCAGCATAAACCTCACTATTGTGTTACTGCCACTGGAATGTGCCTGATAGTCAGGTTAGTAATTACCAGGAAGCCGGCCACCGCTAGAGAGGACCCTGCGGATACCGCTGGGTACGTCACGGCTGTTCACTGGGTCGCACGTTGCTTTATTTGCATCTCTAGAAGAGAAGCTGTCTATTGCCTGATCCATGCAGGGTGGTGGTTGTCCTCCTGCGATATGTGGTGCCGGCAGCTAGAGCTGCAGGCCGTGCGGATGTGATACGGGTGACATGGAAGCTCTAGTGCCCTGTTGTACCGCCTCTAGCTTGGATACAAGATGTGATACGGGTGACATGGAAGCTCTAGTGCCCTGTTGTACCACCTCTAGCTTGGATACACAATGTGATGCAGGCATGGAGGCTCTAGTGCCCTGTTGTACCGCCTCTAGCTTGGATACAAGATGTGATATGGGCAGGCATGAAGGCTCTAGTACCCTGTTATACTGCCTCTAGCTTGGATACAAGATGTGATACGGGCAGTCATGGGGGCTTTAGTACCCTGTTGTACCTCCTCTAGCTTGGATACAAGATGTGATACGGGCAGTCATGGGGGCTCTAGTACCCTGTTGTACCGCCTCTAGCTTGGATACAAGATGTGATACGGGTGGGCATGGAGGCTCTAGTACCCTGTTGTACCACCTCTAGCTTGGATACAAGATGTGATACAGGTGGGCATGGAGGCATTTGGGTTACGTATGGTGTTATCCTGTGGTATATCGGTCCACTTTCGCTGTAGTCACGCGCCCCTCTCAGACTCTGGTAACAGGTGAAATCTCTTCTCTGCGTCGTAGAGGTGTCTAGTGGTCAACAAGCTCCACACAAGCGGAAGAAGAGGTCACTACACACAAGGAGCCTCCGAGAGCCTTTTATAAGCCAAGGGTGGAACCACTTGTAGGACCTCAGGTGACAAGACCGTCCATCTAATCACCACAACTCTCATCATTATACCTGCCCAGAGGCTCCTGCACACTGACGATCGCGATATCGCGAATGTCAATAGAACTTTTGTAATGTTGAAAATGCATTGCACAAAAATCGCAAGTTTTTAACACTAGAAAGTTTTATTGACATTCACGTTAAACGCAGCGATATCGCATTCGCCGCTGTGCAGGAGCCCTAGATATAACTGCATGCCGGGCTTTGCAGAAAAATAACAATTTCTTCTAAATGCTGGATTACATGTGAGTATGTTCGGCTCCTGTAGTTGCAGCTCAGACTGCGTCATCGGTGGGACGGGGTCCCTTTAAGAAGCTTCTGCACATTTTCTATTTCAAGTTGCTATTGTTTGTGTCTAGGCAACCGAAGGGAAATATTTCAGCAAAAGTAGCTGCCTTACCACTTGCCTTCCGTGTTCTCGTTTAGCCTTTCTTAGGGCTCATTCAGAGGAACTAAAATAGTGCGTACTGCGCGCCAAAATAGGATATTCTGACTTTTTTTTCACAAGAAAAATTCGCACATTTGAAAAAGTTTGAATTCCCATTGTAAATTTAATGGGCCTTTTAACGCTGTGTATTACAAGCGCAAAAAATGTGTAATATGCAGGCTAAATACGCTCACAAGCCCTTAAGGCTTTGGCCAAAATTACACTGTGGCATTCAGGACAAGGCAATAGTAACCAAAGACAGAGACAACTAATGTAAGAATATCAGCACTTCAAAGTAATGATTGGACTTGGAAATAAAGTTGCATGAGGGCGATGATCACTTTTAGAGCTACTGTCTACAGTAGGGTCCAGCTTAGGAAACAGTAAGAAGCATCCTAAACCTCAGCAGGGCACATTCTAGCAGCTGATTGGCTGAATATTGTTTGCTGTTGACCGGTGTAGAGGTTGCGCCGGGTGAGCTGCAGTTAGTCCATTTTTGGCGTAGGGTTCTCTCCTCAGGGAAATACTGTTCTAGCCGGATCATGTAGTCCAGTGTACAGTGTTTCTGAACAATAACCGGAAGTGATACTGGATTTGGCAGGGGTAACTTGATGTCCCCAGTACAGGAGAGCTATAGACAAGTCTGAGCTATCACAGTGGGGTCGTCGGGGCGCTTCACTTACCCAGTATCTCCCCCATGCCAGGCAGCCGACATTAAAGACTTCCCAAATTTTCTAGGCTTTCTTAAACAGAATGTCATCAGAAATTAACCAAGGCGCCGTTCGCACGGGCAGATCCCTGTGTGTTTTTTTTTTTTTTTTTAACGGACTGAACACACACGGGTCCATTTAAGTAAGTGGAGTTCACACATTTGTTAACTGAACCAATGGTCCGCATTTAAAAAACAAAACGCAGCCTGTTCTTCTCTGGTCCATAATTGCGGACTAGAATCCGCTGTGGGAGCGTAAAACAAAAATAAACAAATAAACAAACTCCTAAAGCTCCTTCACACTGGTGATTGAGGAAATCGCCTCCTTGTTCCTGCGAGTTTTTGAGCATCAGCAACGCTTTTTCCTAAGCATAATCTCGCAGCGCTGCCGCCCGCGATTTTCTCGCATAAAAGTCAATGGGAGTTTCTAATGTTAAAAATCGTATTGCACGAAAATCACAAGTTTGTGCAATCAAAAGGAGGCGCTGCGGGGAAACTTGGGAGACGAAAAAATGGTAAGACAGGGCATGCTGCGATGTTTAATTAATTATTTTTTTTTTTTTAATACCACATCGCGTGAGTGAAGTCATTGCAAATGGGAATGAAACTATTGAAAATCATTGGATTCAGAATTTACATTTTTACTCTCACATTGCTCAATTAAAAAACGTGCAATTTTCTCGCGAGTGTGAAGGCAGCCTTAGGGGACATCGAAAACAATGTTGTCGGTCGGGCTGCCTTGTTTTGTTTTTTTTTCTTTTTTTTGTTTTGACACAGACATAAAAAGAAGCGCACATGTGCAACAAAAGCGCGTGCGACATGCATACACACGCAAGTGAAATCGGACCGCTTTTCACAAACCGAAATTGCATGTGTCAATGAGCCCTTCTATAACTGAAGCTTTTATGCTGAAGGGGTGTTCTGCCGCACATACTACTTCATTACCCCAGTCCTCTCTCTGACATGCAAAAATAGTTGTCATATACAGTTAAGCCCCATTTACATACACAGATGATCGCTCAAAATTCGTCAGAAACTGTTTTGAGCGATAATTTTGCATTAGCTACTAATGGGCTAATTAGCCTATTAGTAGCTCACTAGCTTCATTTGCATGGCTTTAGAGAACAGAGGGTGGTCTGTTCTCTAAATACATCTGCTTTGTTCTGCCGCGGGCTGGCGTTTGCATACAATGCTATCAGCACTGCCCGCAGAGAACACAGCATGCCGTCCCTGTTATCAGGGACAAGGATTTCATGCTGACTTGAAGTCAACGATGAAAGAAGAGTGCACGGTAAGTGCACGATGGGCGCGCATTGACACGCAGCGGCTATCACTCAAAAAGCAGTCGTTTGGACGAATTTTGAGCGATAATCATTCTCTGTAAATCGGCCTTTAGATTTGTTCTGCACTTCCCTTTTTCCATCCCGCCACGATGAAATGAACTGGGGTCCGATGCGCCCCAGATGGAAGACTTTGGTCGCACATGTTCTCCCTTCCAGGTGGATCTCCAGTAGTTGCATTGAAGTGAATGGAGCCGCAGTGCCTTCATTCCCGAATGCAACGGGTCCCAATGATCAGACCTGTCAATCAGCAATACTCTTCTATCCTCCTAATGGGGGATCATTTGGTTTTGTGGACCAACCCCTGTAAGTGTGACGGAGATTAGAAAATGTGGCAACTTTCTACTCCTCTGTGATGGTCTGGAGCTCAGCGCAGCCCATGGGCAAAAGTGGCACTATTTTTAAAAGAAATCAGCAGGGTTTTTTTTTATTTATTTTTTTTGCTTAGCTACTTTAAGAAATCAGACAGAATCTAAGAAGAGAAATGTACATTTACTGAACAGGAGCATTAATTAGGAAAGGACTTCTAAAAAGGCAACAATGAAGTCAGTAATATTTCAGAATCGCCTCTGCTTTCTAACACTATGAAGTCCTTACTGAAAGCATTTAGGTTTTTATGTAGAGATTTCTTTTCCCCACTTTGCTCCTTTATATATCCGACTAGCATGGGTTCGGTGCTTGGGGTCGGGCTATGTCTCGCCAACCATGTGATTAGTTGTGTGCCGTGCCTTATTACCAGTCATGTGGTTATCAGGGATGTTCTCACACCCGGACAAGACAAGGAATGCTTCTGGTTTTCACCACAAATACTTAGAATTCCCCCTTCCCGGTAGCAATGGAGGATGAGGATGTTCCCAATGAGTGTATACAGCAGAAAGATGCAGCCAGATCCATACTGGCCCGCAGGACTACTTCTGTGTGTGCATGTGGTTGGGAATGAAGAATTTGTGTCTGATTACATTCTATTACATTGTATCCTTAGTAGTGATGTTTAGAACTCTTGTAATCCGGAGTTCTGTTAGGCTGCTTTCACATCTGCGCTCCGTTTGGAGGTTACACCGCAGATCCGGCGCAAAATACTGCAGGACTGTGTTTTTCTGCAGCATGTGGATGATTTGTCCTCGAATCCTCATTAACCTGTAAAATGCTGCAGGTTTTTGGCTCCATACATGTAGATTTTATTTACAGCTTTCCAAAATGCGGTGGCTATTTTGAAGTAGGACTGTCTGCAGAAAATGACAACGTTTACAGTACAAACAGTGATTTCAGATTTCGAGAAATCCCATCCACAAGCTCTGAGGAACGCCTGCTGCGCACGTTGATCTGCGGTGGGGATCTTAAATCTGCGGCGTATCCCTTTATGATGCACATTTTCAGCACAGATTTCACCTTTTCAAAAACCGGAGTAAAATGGACCGCCAAATCTGCATCAGCATCCATGGATCCTTAAAGGG
Source organism: Eleutherodactylus coqui (assembly GCF_035609145.1). Classification (NCBI taxonomy): domain Eukaryota; kingdom Metazoa; phylum Chordata; class Amphibia; order Anura; family Eleutherodactylidae; genus Eleutherodactylus; species Eleutherodactylus coqui. The sequence continues at coordinate 116,917,942 of NC_089845.1, forward strand.
AGCCTGTCACCACCTATAAGCACCATAAACTAAATTATGGTACTCATAGAGCAGGTCCTGAGGGGTCCGGGATGTAGTTGATAGTCTTACCTGGTTTCCCGTTCCTGTGGTGTCACCTGTAAAAGACTACAGCGGAGTGGCGTCCTCTCTGCGCGTCCTTGCACACAACCTGCAGAGAGGAGTCCCTACGCAACGACTTTCACGGGTGACCGCGCAGGAGCTGCGGCCAGGTAAGTATAAACAGTACATCCCTGGACATCTGGTGCCCATAAGGGGGTGACGGGTTCCCTTTAACCCATCGACTCTTGGTCCTGTGCAAGTTGTAGAATAGTATGTGGCAGCAACCAGCGCCTTGATTGCACACTGGTAGGATCCTTGGTGCCGTAGATGGGGAGTTGGTAGCTAGGACTGGGTTGTATATTTTTGGTAGGTGCGTACTACATTTTTAGTGCTGTGCATACACTTGGAATGGTCCTTAGAAATGGCAGTAGGGACTCACAAAGAGTCGTCTTATGTCTTTGTGTGATGAGCGTTAAAGCTGCTTCCTGCTTTTACCTGTTTGGTTTGCAGGCAGACAGATGTCTATTAACGGTTCCCGAGCGCTCTTGCCCCTTCCGCAGTTCTCTCCCTTAGTGGCGCTCTCGGCTGGCGCTGCCATCGCCCAATGACTTCCTCTCCTGGTAATTACAAGGATTAGAAGAAGAAAAAAGCATTTTTCGCCTGTTTGCTGAGGGTTTTGCACATTCAGTAATGTACCCTGACGGTGTGCAGTGAAATCTCATTAGTGTGAAATAATAGCCGGCCATTCTCACAACTGATTAGTATTGTTATGGGAACATTTTTCTAAACAGCTGTTCCGTGTACTTATTAGGAACGTAAACCCAGCCGCAGGCACCCTGCCGACTGCCATTGTTCTGCTACAAATCCCATGGACCACCCCGCAGAACCGGGGCCCTCGCTGCAGCTCCCTGCCAGAAAATGGCCTGTAATTGTCTGTTCAGCCGCAGCGCTGATAACGTTCCTAATGTGTCACTTAGTGTCTATCATCCAGCGGCTCTGCGGCGGGGTGTCTAGGAAGCATTATGTACTTAGGTGTGGACGGCTTGACTCCTGTTGATCTATTATGGCGCGCTGTCATAGTAACCAGGCCATATTTATGGAAGGCTGTGGTTGTCAGAGAGACGTATCCGCCCTGGGGTGGTGTATATATAGATATATATATAATATAGGTATGATTGGAATCCCCAGCCTTCAGTCCTCCTTGTGCATCACACAGATTAAAGAAATTATTTTGTATCCTCTTCAAATCAGTTTGAGGTCTGCGTGAATGCAAATACACGTTACCTCCGTGCTGTCATGGACGCCGTCACATTATGAATAATACATAAACTTTAAAAAATGATCGGTTGTGCGTCATCTGAGTTTTTTTATATTCCCTGGTCACCTTCCGGACCTGAAACCCACTGGTCCGATCTCCTCCGGCACTTGACAATATTAACTATATGAATATATCCGGGGAATGACCCTGTAGCTGGTAGACCGGCGGGCAGCGTTCTCTATCACTTTACGCCCCTCTGCACCCCTTCTTATCAGCATCTCCCAATCTGGGCAGCGTGCACCACTTGTGCTATTACATAGAATCTGCCCTAGATGCGCTCCAGATGGATTGGTCACTAAAGGGGTTTCCCCACAACTTAAAATTGATACAGAACCCCTCTGTCCTCCTTGGTTGCTGCTGACTAGGACATGTGACTGCTGGAGCCAATCACTGAAGGTCACTGCTGTAATCTGTGATTGGCTGCAGCAGTCACATGTTCTGGTCTGCAGCAGCCAGAAAGGACAGAGGGGCTGTGAAGCAATTCTGTAGTGTGAAAACCCCTTCAACATCTTGTTTCCTGTATACTGCGCTGCTCCTCCTGCCCCGCTGTCCCATGCATTCTTCTCACAGTAGGTAAAGTCTTTGCATGCCCAATAACCGAGCAAGAATGTTTGTTAGAACACTCATTTGCCTAATCATTGGGTTCTAAGAACGTGCTGCTAATTGTTCGTCATGTGATCACATGATTCACGCAGCACATCTCCCGGTATGAATGGGGGATGTGCTGCTAACAGCAGTGAGACAAGATGATCCTTTATCCCCTTGTGCACCCTGAATAGGTAGACGAACGAGCGCGATCCCCCTGATTGGCGCTGCTTATGTGGCTCAGGGTGAATTGTATGACTTGATTTTTTTTTTAGGGTGCGCACACACATTCAGGGTATTTTTTATGCTGAATCTAAGAATCAGGTAAGAATCTTGAAAGGGACTGAGAATCAAGGATGAGAACAACTTCTTTTTTTTTTTTTTATCTATGCAGTGCTTTCTGGGAAATTTCCCAGAAAGCATTGCATCTACAAAAAGCCTGCTTAAAGGGGTTGTCCCGAGGCAGCAAGTGGGTCTATACACTTCTGCATGGCCATAATAATGCACTTTGTAATGTACATTGTGCATTAATTATGAGCCATGCAGAAGTTATAAAAAGTTTTATACTTACCTGCTCCGTTGCTAGCGTCCTCGTCTCCATGGTGCCGACTAATTTTCGGCCTCCGATGGCCAAATTAGCCGCGCTTGCGCAGTCCGGGTCTTCTGCAGTCTTCTATGGGGCTCCGTGTAGCTCCGTGTAGCTCCGCCCCGTCACGTGCCGATTCCAGCCAATCAGGAGGCTGGAATCGGCAATGGACCGCACAGAAGAGCTGCGGTCCACGGAGGAAGAGGCCATCTTCAGCGGTGAGTAGAGAAGTCACCGGAGCGCGGGGATTAAGGTAAGCGCTCCGGTGAGCTTTCTTTACCTCCCTGCATCGGGGTTGTCTCGCGCCGAACGGGGGGGGGGGTTGAAAAAAAAAAAAAACCCGTTTCGGCGCGGGACAACCCCTTTAAAGCTTCTTGACAGTCTCCATAAGGAGAAGCCGTCCCCCTTCCCTTCTACAATTGATGATTTATTAGATGGGTGAAGGTTTTCTTTCGTGATGGAAATGAGAACTGTTTATTTTTCTTTCACCGATCCCGGTGCTGTTATTTAATCGTAATCTGACGAGATCGATACACAAATACCTTCTGTTTACGTGGATAACATTCGCTTGTAAACAAGTAACCAATGAAACGTCAAGGGATTGTCCAGGATTGCAGAAACATCGCCATGCCAGTCCGCAGGCCACGTCTGGTATTGCAGCTCTGCTCCACTGAAGTGAATGGCGCTGCGCTGTCATACCTGTGGAGAGACGTGGCGCGTGTTTGCTAGGTCAGGACATCCCCTTTAACTGTAGCGTTCCGGTGTTTGTCTAGGTCAGGACATCCCCTTTAACTGTAGCGTTCCGGTGTTTGTCTAGGTCAGGACATCCCCTTTAACTGTAGCGTTCCGGTGTTTGTCTAGGTCAGGACGTCCCCTTTAACTGTAGCGTTCCGGTGTTTGTCTAGGTCAGGACATCCCCTTTAACTGTAGCGTTACAGGTGTTTGGCTAGGTCAGGACATCCCCTTTAACTGTAGCATTCCCTGTGTTTGTCTAGGTCAGGACATCCCCTTTAACTATAGCGTTCCGGTGTTTGTCTAGGTCGGGACATCCCCTTTAACTGTAGCGTTCCGGTGTTTGTCTAGGTCGGGACATCCCCTTTAACTGTAGCGTTCCGGTGTTTGTCTAGGTCGGGACATCCCCTTTAACTGTAGCGTTCCGGTGTTTGTCTAGGTCGGGACATCCCCTTTAACTGTAGCGTTCCGGTGTTTGTCTAGGTCGGGACATCCCCTTTAACTGTAGCGTTCCTGTGTTTCTTTGATACGCTCTAGCCATACAAGGAGGAACAGTGTGACGACTGGGGACATATATATAGATTTGGGTGGGACGGGGGGCCGTCCTGTAAACCATTGTAACAAAGCGGTCAGTGGGACTATATAAAGAATGGCTAATCTGACGCGGGAGGTCCGCAGCGCTGGGGGCTTATATTTAGGATTTACACTGGGGGTGTAGAAGAAAATCCTCCTAACAACGTAGCCGACAGTTCGTCCTGGCTGGGATGGGACAAATACCAGTTATTAATACCGCCGCCGCACATATCCTTCCATGATGGCATCATACTGCTGGGCCGGCTCGTAGATGGCTGCTTCACAGACTCCTCTCTGCAGAGTATCGCACCGGTTATATATCTATAGCCAGGCGCTGCATATACAGTGTACCCCCTGGTTGGTATTTGGTGTGACAGCGGTACACTATAGCATGCCTAGAGCTGAAGCGTGCCGTGTATCGCACGATGATACGTTGTGACCCCGTACAGGAGGGGTACACTGCCCTAAAGGGGGTTTATTTTAGATTTTTGTCCCTTTTTTTGTTTTTTTTCTTGCGTGCAAAAAGAGAGATCGTCAGTTGTCTTCTAGGATTACTTTGCTGTAATCAATGATCGGTGGAAAACGGAGAGTCCATGGGTGTCAGAACGTCATCCGTACGAGCGCTGATGGATTGCGTTCTTCTTTTGTATGTTTTGTGCATCCATTGATCTGATTGGGCGACCGACATCTGGGAAATCGGACCAGAATAGGACACGCTGTGGTTTTAATTGGCTGGAAATAACGGTTACCATAAGCTTTGGGCTACATGGCGACTTGGGCAGCGGCGGACGTCTCGTGACCGAAGTCCCCTGTGTAGCCCTACCATGGACGTGAATGCAGTGGTGGTCCCAGTAAGCGGGCTGGACGGCCCCGTGGCCTGTAATGGGGTCCGTGTGCAGTCAGCTGCCAATGTACAGCACAGAGACATGATGATCGCTTGTGTGAATAAGCCCCGTCATCCCGCTGTCAGTAGATGTCCCCGTGTTGTCTGGGGTTTTTTTTTCTTCTTTTGATCCATTTTTTGCAGACTTGACACAGATATGGGGCCAACAATGAGACTAGCGTAATTTAATAACGTATTGTGTGCGCAGAACATGCAGTGACTAGTCAATGACCGGACATTGATTTCCATTGATCCAGTCACATTTTGCACTTTTATACATTGTATAAAATACAAACGTAAAAAAGAATGGCGCTCGTTCTATTTTTCCGCAAATGTGCAATAGAGCCCTATTTTCTAGAGGTGTTTACAAAATGCGGCACATGCGCAATTACATCGCATGTGTGTGGTGTTTATATGCAACGCCGCTAAGTGACAGAGCTGCGAAAAATGATGGCGGTACATTGCGTTATACATGCAGGGGTTTACAGCGTATGTGTCAGAAGTCATTGCTACAAGGCTTGGATAAAGTGTCTCACTTGCAGGATTGCTGCCTTCCGAAAGGTGGCGCTGCAGAGGTAATGTTCCATCTTCCTTATTTCCCAGAGCTCATACTATAGTAATGGAGGCACAGGGAGACTCCCTCCCCAGAAGGACTTGTACTTCTGCATATCAGACACTAGAGGGCACCCGACCTGAGAACAGCACTCCCTCATTCCCTGGAAGTCTGCAGATCTGTCCATTGTGGCTGTCCCCATATCCTACAGGTTACATATTGGCTATGTGACACGGCTATGATATCAGTTCTCTACATGTAGTCTGTAGAAGGTTTATCAGATCTGCGTTGGCTGGCGAGGACGGGGCTGTGGTTGGCAGATCTTCCTCCTCTGTCTGCCTCCCATTGTGATGTGCTGCTGCCTGACCTGATACTTTTCTCTCTAGTCTAATCCCCGAGGTCTCCTGTAGTTGTCTGTAATTCCCCGGCTAGTAACAATGCCAGGATTATTCCTCCGTGGCTCGTGGAGTCGCTGCACTTCCTGTTGCTCTCTAAGTGCCTGTGAATCCATAGGGTGTCCTGTAGTGGTGAGACAAACCAGTTCCTCCGCTCCCTCCGGCATTTAGATATCAGGTTTTTTTCTTCTTCTCCCTTTTGTGAATGTGATCGCTGCTTTCATCATAGATGTCAGCGACCAAAATGATTTCCACGGCCCCCTGCGTAATCTGCTGCCAGCCTCTTCTTTCCAGGCCACGAGGGGCAACCAGACCACGTCTGTTCTTAGACTTGTATGCATGTAGAAGGGGGCTGGCCATTGTAAATGTCACTTGTGGTGCCGGCTGGGAAGCATCACTGTCATAAGACGCTATTGGCATAAATGTAACCCTCAGAGGAGCTTTATGGTGGAGTTATAATACACGCTGCACCTATGACTAGATAAATGGGTGAACACTTATACTATCCTGCGAAAAGTTATTGGACACATGAGCAAGAATCGAAAGTAATATTTATTTACATACGTTAATGCTTAGAGGGGTCTGATTTGGCCCTAATAATTTTGAATACTCTCCGTGGCATACTTTTTACTAACTTCTGATACACTTCAATTGGTATTTCCCTCCATTCATCCTGCAAATGTCTGGCAAGTTCTCTCAAAGAAGATGGGTGGTATTTATATTTCCTGATGCAGTTGGTCCCAAAGATGTTCATTAGGGTGCAAGTTGCATTTCAGTCCAATTGTGGAACATCCATATCCTCAAACCAATGTAAACCACGACGGATGTGTGACAGGGTCCATTGTCTAGTTGGGAAGTATTGCGGGTAGGGGCTGGGGAGGGTCGGGGGAGGGGAAGACTGCTGCCTAGTCCCAGTGCTGGATTTCTTGATACTTTTATTTTTGCTTGCATAGTTGAAAGAAAGGGGTGAAGGAATGGATGTAACAGTTTTATCTCTGAGGACCTTTCACGCAGTTGTAATATGACTGCATTTAAGGGTCCTGTTACCCAGGACAGCAGCTGCAGTGGTTATAGCGCCTGGGCTTTCACACAGGAGGGATAATAGTTCAGTGAAGGGAGGTGGAGCAGGCTGGATATCACTTCACAGTGAACAGGCAGTCCTTCATAGATGACTGACTGCCTTTTTACACATGCCAATCATCATTTGATTTTTATGCCTTTTATAAACTGGATGACCAACGATAAGTGAACGAACTATCATTCGCCATTCAGTCGCTGGCATCATTTACATTGAACAATTATTAAGTTTTGCACAATCCAGCGTTGAACTGAATAAGCGTTCATGTAATAATAGGGCCTTAGTGAACCCCATGTTCATCTAACGTCAGGCTTGCACACGAGAGATCTGGATGTGCTGCCATATGGTGGCCTTGGATAACTGACCCACCGCAGACCACCTTTACTTGCGGAAAATTACCCCTTGCTCTTTCAAGTCGACAGTATATTGTATGGAATAAAGTCTTCTTGCCTCCAGGCAGTTTCTGGCAGGTCATCCTGACTGCGCACCCTTGTGCAACTGCCTGATGTAACTTCCTTTCAAGTTATTGGAACTGGTTTTAGTCATTTATCTCCTGTACGGTCCCGGTGACGTCTGCCTCCTGCTTAGTTTCTTCCACTTTTCTTTTCCTCGCATCAGGAGTACTTTCTAAAAACAAATGGCGCAGGAAAATCTGGTGGTGGGACGTTGGGGCTTTTCTGAAAAATAAATGAACCTTGAAAAAGCGCTGCATGTCCTATTTTTGTGGGATTGGTGTTCGAGAATCTTCCATTATTTTCTATGGGAGTGTGTAAAAAAAACTAAATTGCAATTGAATGCCATGCGATTTGCATGCGAGTGTGATGCGTTTGTTACTATGGGGGCCAGATTACAAAAAAAAACATGCAGCCCAGTAAAAGATGCGCATAAAGAACAGATGTGAAACGGATGCAAGTCGCAGGTCAAAAATCACAAACGCATCAAACCTATACAAATTGCATGGGAAACTGTCAGTTTTTCATTGAACACCAGAAATGCTCACCGTTGGGAATAAATACCGTATATATACGCAACATCGCTAAGTGTCAAAATGGGACATTTAAAAAAAGAAACCAGAAAAACACTGCAGGACTGTGTGTGAGATACACTGTCATGCATAGCGTAAAATCGCTGCCATAGGTGGCGATGCGCAGGTCCGCACTGCGCTATATATGCAGCGTTGAACTACGCGATCATGTGACTCTGCCCTAAGGCCTGACGGGGATCATAGATACTCAGATTAATCCGCTTGATCTAATAGTGTGTTTAGGCCAGGATTACACTGTGATGTAGGCTGCGACGGGACGAGAAGCCCTGCGACTTCGCACGGTTGGAGGCAGCCTACAGCTCGCACTGCGACCCCATTCGCTTCTGCGCAGTTGCGGGGGTGCACAGCCGTCCTTCGCTGTGACTTATGGCAGCAGTAGTCATTTCTAGGCAATTAAAGTCATTTTTTGCTGCAAGAATTTCTCGTGAACGGCAATCCAGATGTTACATCGCCACGCTTCTCAGTAAACGGCGATGATTTTCCATTGGAAACCCCCGTGGCAGGATACCTGGCGGCCCCATATCTGCCGTCATGTGGTCGGGATTATATGCTTATGATGTAATGGTTTCACTATGAGGACATGCGTTCCCCAACGTCTTGAGGTTTCTTGTGTTTCTACTCTGAGACGGTCCAGCCTTTTCTCTGATAAAGGTCATTGTGGGGCTTTGTTGTCTCGGGAAGTAATGATTAACGTGGATGGTGGCCGCCCACAGAGCCCTGGATGGGCTCGGCTGTCATTTCCTGTGCTGGAGCTCTGCTTCCTCTATCAGACCCATGAGCGTTCATGTGAGCAATGTCACTGTGACTAGTTGGGAAGGAGTGATGTGTGTAATGCTGAGGAGTGGCCTTTAGTGCTGCGTCTGCTGCGGGCCGAGGATCACGGCGCTTCCCTCCATTGCTGTAAGTAACAAGCTCGCCAGCAAACTTCTTCTCCAGTTACAGTATAACTATTGTGGAGCGTTGTGTTACGTGAGCTGCCGCCATACAGCCGGGCTTGTGTGTTACTGCAGTTCTTGCCGGAAGGAGGGGATTCAAGGGATTTGTTTTGTAACTTTACAGTCCCTTTGTAACAATTGTTTAAAGGGCTAGTTCTAGAACTTTTGTAACTTTTTGTTTCCTTGTTTCTTTCTGTTGGTGACCCAGCCTCAGGATTGGTCATCATTAAATGATTGGCAGGGGTCCACCACTCAGGATCCCCGCCGATCAGCTGATTCCCAGCACTGCGCACAAAGCAGATCGCGCTGTTGGTATTACAGGCGCAGGTTTCACTGAATTCAAGGAGGATAGGTCATCAATAGAAAATCACAAAAGTAGCGGACAACACTTTTAATGTGAACCGACTTTTATGCACATTAATACTGGGGCGAGTTACAGGTTTGAAGGATTGCCCTGGATGCTGACTTTTTAAAGGGATTCTTCACTTAAAGAGAATGTCTCATCAGAAAATGACCTATTGTTCAAATTTAAGTTTGTATCTTAATTCTATATTTTTTTCCCAATTGTTCTCTGACTGAATTCCCTTTGTTCTGCCAAGGGGCTGACAGCTGGGGCAACATAATCAGCACTGCCCTGGTAGAACACAGCGTGCGGTCCTGCTTATCAGCTGTTCTGCTGAACTGGATTCCATTCTGCAGAAAAGTGAAAGATGGGCACATTTACACGCAACGATTATCGCTCAAAGATGGCTTTTGAGTGAATTTTGAGCAATAATCGTTGTCTAAATGGGACTTAAGAAAAAAAAAATTGAGTCCTGTTGTGTTTTGACAGATGAGAAAGGAACGTACAATGTTCAGGGTCCACGGGGAACCGTCCGCACCCCGACGGGTGAAGAGTGCTGTCTAATACAAGATTTCCGGGCGCAACATGCAAACGGCCGTGTGAACTAAGTCTTGGGGTTTGAAGCATTGTCATTGGCAGAGTCTTAGAGGAACCCCCTCTTGTTTGAGTTGATTACCTGAAGTTAGCAATGTGCTGCTGTCAATCCTATATACATGACTGGTTGTTAGGCAGCGAGTCCCTAGCAACAGAACAGTCTTCGCTTACTTTGCTGTCAGCACAGCGCCAATCCTGCTGTGAGAAGAGCGGTTTCGTATCTCACTGCCTGTTGTTCTACGTTTGCCTTAAGTAGACTTTGGATAGACGTCTCTGTTGTGATTGCCTGCCATTGTTTGTGGTCAGGATAACTCTTTCATTATTCATTACCTGTGACAATGGCCTTGTTTATCTTCTACCTCCAGTGTAATTGGGTTAAGCCATTCCTGGTATTACCATTTAGGCCGCCACCCAAGCTTGACAAGGGTTAAAGAGCTCTTCTGGGTCTATTAACTTGTGTTAATGGATAAATGTATTCTTGGTCCTCAATGGAAAATTCTGCACACCTCCTCCTGTGATGACCAGATCAGTGGAAGGCCCAAATCACACGACGTTTTTGCTATACTTGAACCTTCTGCAGGCCAATTTTTTTTGGGTGGTAAACATTGAAAAGTAATGATCCCATTTGTAAACATTAACATATAAAAGGTATTTTTGAGCTTATAGGTAAGGGTCTATTAGGCAGACTCATGCCGGTGTCTGGCGGGTATACGTCAGTATATGGCAGTGAGAAGAGGATAAAATGGAATAGTAGATTACACGATTCCATCCACTGCAGTCCTGTAAACGAAGTAGTATACAGCGTGGTATACATGTTTTGGATTTTCGTCGGAACCTATTGGCGATTGATGCTGATGTATGTATAGCATCTGCTGAACATACAGAACAATCTCTTCATGTCATTTAAGTTTAACGAGACAGTCGTCGCTTTTGAGAACCATAAACTGTTATGGGATCTAAGGTGAGGGAATGGCGAGTCGGGGAAAGTATGTTTTATACTCACCGGGCGCCACGTTCCAGTGCTGCGTCCCCTACAAAGTCAGTGTGCCCCAGCAGCCTGACAATTCCTGCTCTTGCACCTCCTATAGAGATGAATGGGAGATGCAGGAAGAGTCAGGCTGCTGGCGCACATTGGCTTTTCAGCGACCCAACTTAAACAGGTTGTCCCGCGGCAGCAAGTGGGGTTAAGCACTTCTGTATGGCCATATTAATGCACTTTGTAATATACATCATGCATTAAATATGAGCCATACAGAAGTTATACACTTACCTCCTCCGGTGCTGGCGTCCCCGTCTCCATGGCGCCGACTAAAGCTGCCTTCTCCTTCCATTAGACGCGCTTGCGCTGTCCGGTCTTCTGCTCTGTTGAATGGGGCCGCTCCGGGGCCGCGCGCCATACAGAAGTGTATAACCCCACTTGCTGCCGTGGGACAACCCCTTTAATTTATGGGGCTCATGATGTATAGGCTTAATGAATGCCATAATAGCCATAGGGGGACGGATGCTGCTGTTGGGTATCCATCACAGCCTTTGTTTATAGGTCTGGAGCTTGATCTGACGTGTTTGCTAAATGCATGTAACACTGCATAATTGTGCATCTCCTAGTGTATTTTGCATTTGCGCATCCCCGTTGACTTCTATGGGGACTTTGGGTGAGCAAATGCGCAGGAAAGTATAGCATGCTGCAGTTTCTTTAGCACTACTGACATGCATATGAACGGACCCATTGAAATCAATGGGGTGTATTCTCTGCGTATTGCGTGCGCAGGGGGCCTTAGTATACAGGTACTGGCCCGTATTTATGCTGTTAAGCGTCGTGATGTGAATTCTGTCATCCCATTGTATTCCTGCTGTTTCATGTGTCACGGACGTGTCATCACGTGGCGACTAATAAGCGGCATGCGGAGAGAGTGCTGAGATCGGGGAGGACGTGGTTACTCCCTCACCTGCTCTTCTGGTTCATTGGGAACTCCTTACATTAAGTCTCCGTACACTTAGAGGCTTTCTGGTAGCGGCGGAGCGGCGGAGTCGTCCTCAGCTGGACATTATAGATTTCTGCTACAAAGATAGTTTTATTCTTAACCAGATGAAATGCTAAGAGGAACTTGTAGTAACATGATGTGCAATCCTGGAACTGCCGCAGCTGCTGCTACTCTGCTTCCGGCTCATTTATAAGGACTACAGCGGAGGTAAGTGGTGCTGGGTGGACTTGTAGTCCCTAGATGGCGGTGGAGCGCAGATTGCGTCATAACGGGTTCTTCACACTCAGAGCAGTAAGTGGTTATATCTTCACTCTTCGCAGATCTAGCTTGATTTTTTTAATTTTTTTAATCCAGCCTCTGATCATCCAGAATGTCTGATAATCCGGCAGAGAACGGCAATATTATATGTACTTTCTGAACATCACCAACTTGAGGCTGAGCAGAGATTCATCAGGCTGTATACACCGTAGCAGATTATTTATATTGCATTGTATGGGTTTCATTACATAAAACATATTTACATTTTCTTTTAATTAAAAATATGAATGTAAATCAAATAAAATGGCTTTGCTTAATGCTGCGGTGCAAGAGGATCTAAGCCGACCTGAGGGCCCACGTGATGGAGTGAGCAAGAACAGGATCAAGCCACAGAAGATAAAGTCTGAGATTTTTAATTAAAACCAAATATAAAGTTAGGTACACTTAACCCTTTCCAATCCAATTTGTATTCTGGTTTTCCTAGGGGGCTTACTCTTTCTGCCGTTTTACAAAAGCGCTATCTGCTGGCTAAAGCCAGTACTGCATGAGGTGACACGTTGGATAGGCTCCGACAGCACAGAGGCTGGCAATATACAGTAAGAGAACCCCGATGGATGTCTTCCAACATTGGAGCTGTACAGCCTCAAATCGTAATGTCTTCAGACGTAAGACAGTGGATTGGAAAGGGTTAAAGGGGACCTGTCACCAGGTATGTGCACCGTGAACGAAGTTATGATGATCACATGGCTAGTTCCCTGGAGTCCACAGAGGTATTTCTTATACGTACCCAGCTCCTCAATCCGGTGCCGTCACCCCCAAAGTCAGTACAGACCATGCTGTCATAGCAATCAATGGGAGTGCACGCTTACAGCATGCAGCCGGTGGTCAGACTGAAGGGTCCGTGCTTACTTGTGGGGATGACCGCACTGAATCGGGGAGCTGGGGAAGTATAAGAAATCCCTCTGCAGACTGGTCATACCTGCTGACAGGTTCCCTTTAAGCGTACCTAACTTTGCATATGACTTTTCAGAATAAGTTGCTGTGTCCTTGTGTCCTGCGGTTGTGTTCTATAGACTGCTGGTCTGCAAGGGGCCTTTACAGGAATGATCGTTATTAATGTTTGAATCACGCAAAATTGAACAATACTCATTCAGTGTAAACACAGCCGCTGCGTCAGGGCCCCGATGGGCCACGTCTTCAGGATAACCTGTAGTAAGAATGCCTGAGGCACCGACAAGGACAAGCCCTGTGCAATACTGGGCAAATCCTGAAATCATGCCTTGTCGGGTGGCTTAGGCCGCCGGCGCACATGTGCAGTACAGATTATGCTGCGGCGTCGCTAGGCGATGATGCGGATCCCGCGACCCTTCCACAATGATGATTGTGGAAGGGTCGCAGGGCGGACAGCGTCCATTCGCTTCAATGGAGTCTGTCTGCACAGAAGCCGCACAGGCTCACAGCATGCTGCCATTTCTCCTCCACGAGCGGAAAATCGAGATCTATTTCCGCTTGTATAGAGGAAATCTCGTTTTGCCATAGCATGCCATGGGCGTCATTGGCTGCGGAATCCGAAGGCGGCAATGCAAATCTCCCCGTGTAGGACTCAATGGAAAGTTTTGTGCCATTCTTTTAAAAAGTGTTGACAGCAGATAAGAGGCCGGTACGCCTGTGACGTCTGCTACAAGGCTGTGCCCACATCGTTGCCAGACTAGGTTAGGATATTGCCGATCATACGGACGGCGCTTGGACTTTGCCAAGCACGTGCATGAAGAGTTGTCAGGGGGACGTCTCACCTGGGGTTCGGCTTTTTGTAGAGCCTTGCATGTAACTCTCCTGGAAGTTCTAGTTTCTGCCTTGTGGTTACATTCCTATTTAGTCGTTTCTTACAGATATATTTCCTGGAAGTCCGATTGAGGAATATCACCATTTAATTAGGCTATATCACTGTCGTATAAGGCCGGCTCCTAAAACGCTGCGTAATAATCACAGCAGTTTACTTGCGCAGGGAATCGTGTATTGTCGTGTTTTTGTTTGCATATGCCTGTGCATGTACAGCGTATTTTACGCACACTGTCCTGCACTGGGTTTCTGGTTTTTGTTTTGAACTTTTTTTTCCCCCCATGTCTCCTAGCAACATGCATAAAAAGCCATACATACGCAGTGTAATTACGCTACGCCATCTCAGGCTTGGTTACAGGTGGGGTTGGGGGGAGGTAGGCAGCTCAGGCGTGGTTACAGATGGGGGGGTCTAGCTCAGGCTTGGTTACAGGTGGGGGGAGAGATAGGCAGCTCAGGCGTGGTTACAGATGGGGGGGGTCTAGCTCAGGCTTGGTTACAGGTAGGGGGGAGAGGTAGGCAGTTCAGGCTTGGTTACAGGTGGGGGGGGGTCTAGCTCAGGCTTAGTTACAGATTAGCAAGAAAGTAGTGTGTGCAGTGGGGGGTACACAAGCATCAAGCTCTTTTCTCCCAGGTGGGCCGGAGCTGTGATGGTGTTGTCTATGCTGCAGTCCCTTTACTACTTTGTTCGCGTCTGCTTGTTTGCATCCCAAAAGCTTTTTAAATTAGCAATTGATGAAGTAAAAAAAGCTTGCGCACATTACAGTAACCAGCGGGTTTCAGATGAACCTACCGGCCGAGAGTAAGAGCATCAGGACTTGTATAATGGGAGCATGCTGGCATGAGGGCCGGTGATGCGGCACAACTCCGTGGACCTTGTCGGTCTCCTCTAGTGGCCAGGATCTGTCCTTGTACACAGACTCATCATGGAGTGGCTCTATTTCTCACCCCGGCTGCTCTAGTAGTAACATAGCAGAGCTCAGTGGGCGTCCAGACATCTGCAGAGACGAGTGTGAGGGCAGGTTGCCCTGTATAGTACTTGCTTGGAACAGCTGCAGCTTCGGCTTTATGTTCAGCCTCCCACACGCTAAATCACTTCTGAGAAGCCGCCTTGCCGTCTAATTGCAATGTAAGGTGCTGATCAGCTTTCTTCTCCGCCACTTTATGGAAATACTGAGCCGACGATGAAGTCTGGAATTATACGGACAGAACGTGTTTGTAGCAGGAAGGTCTATAAAGAGGCTCTCTGGACTCCAGAGAAGATTGAATCCTTAAACAAGCAGATGGGTCGTCTCATAACACCCCTTCTAACAGTAGATCCATTAGGGGAATGGGTGTCCTGGCAGGGAAAGCTGGGTGATGACCATTGTTACCTCCGGTTTTCAGAATGCCGAATGTCTGTCCTGCCTAGTTCTGCGGGCGTACTTTCCTACTACTATATTGCTACAAAGATGAAAAATCTGCTTTTCAGCAGGACTCTGGGAAAGCTGGGTGACAAGTGAGACTGACAACTGAAATGGTGGCAAGCTGTTTGCTGGGCCTTCACACTCGGGCACGGTGATGCTTTCTGGGCAACCCCTTTTAAGCCTAATGTTACCATTTTACTGCAATACCTTTTGTTACTACTAGTTTATTACACATGAGCCATTAATGAAGGCATTAGAGTTGTAGTGTGGAAAATAGTCAGGAATTAGGTGGTCTGCCTCTACAGCCCCTGGATGTAAATACAGTTACAATCAAAACTAGCCCACCCACACTGCAAATTTAGGCTGCATTCCCACGAGCGTATATCGGCTCGGTTTTCACGCCAAGCTGATATACGTTGTCCTCATCTGCGGGGCGGGGGGGGGGGATGGAAGAGCCAGGAGCAGGAACTGAGCTCCCGCCCCCTCTCTGGCTCTCTGCACTATTTGCAATGGGGAGAGGCGGGATGGGGGCGGGGCTAAGTTCCGAGAATTAGCCTGCCATGGATTCCGTAGAAAAAAAATCTGTTCGTGTCAGGCGACCTAAGGCCTGCCGAGTCAGATTCAGCATGCGAAATTCGGCTGTGACCCCGGCCAGAGACCCCATGTATCTTTCATTTCTGTACTGCGAATAACCGCGGATGTTCGGCGGTCATGCGCAGTACAGTTTTTTGTATTTGTTTTTTCCACATCACTACGCGATGACGCAGGTACCCTCAGCCTATCTGCAGTCTCAATTGCGGATGGACTGTGGGTCGGACGGCTTCCATTGACTTCAAAGGAGGCCGTCCGTGTGGGTTCTGCACAAAATGGAACATGCTGGGATTTTAAATCCGCTTGCTGAAATCGCAATTACTGTTTATCTTCTCTTTTCGTATCGTCCGCGTGAGTGACTATCGCAGATTCCGCAACTGAAATCCAGTGGTGTGAAGCCTGCCTAATCTTAATTGCAACTCTACTATTTGCATGGAACTTGACAAGCAGGGGACTCTGCCACCTTTTCTACCCGCTGTGAGATGGTACTGCTAAAGGCCTCATAAGAACTCCCTGGAGATAAGCCGCCGCTGCCAGAGCTGTCTGGCAACACTTTTTCTCCCCGCTGTCAGCTGAACCAAGCATTCATGTGTATGGAGAGGCCAGGAGTTAACTTTTAACCCTTTAAAATCCAATTTGTATCCTGGTTTTCCAAGGGAGCTTACTCTTTTTCTGCTGTTATACAACAGCGCTATATGCTGGCTAAAGCCAGTACTGCATGAGGTGATACGTTGGATAGGCTCCGACAGCCGAGAGGCTGGCAATATACAGTAAGAGAACCCCGACGAACGTCTTCCAACATCGGAGCTGTACAGCCTTAAATCATAATGTCTTCAGAGGTCAGACAGTGGATTGGAAAGGGTTAATGTCCCTCCTGGCAGTCTAACTGACTATAATAAGGAAGATGGCAGGCGGCTGATCACGTAGGTCGCTGCACACCTTCCTTAATCATTAACCTTATGAAATCTTCTCTTATAGACTGCAGTTCAAACTCCATTGCCAGTTGTCACATTAGTTGCTGCGGGTATTTCTGGGCCGGCTCGCTCTACTTTACTTTTCTGTTTTTCCTTCCCTCACTAGAAACGCAAATGAAAGTAGAGCCGTTGTAATCTCTTACTGCCAGGCAGACCTCTTCCAGTAAATGGGGCTCACAAAGAACGGCATTTCCTTTTTCACTTTGCACTGAAATGTAAAGAACCCTTTCAGTGTGACGCTGCCCGCTTCATAAGGATTGCTGCGGCTGTTATTTGTGTCAGTCCCC